>NC_060952.1:16672761-16972761 GCF_022045245.1 Lucilia cuprina
GTTCTAGTTCAGTTCTAGTTCAGTTCTAGTTCAGTTTTAGTCCAGTTCTAGTTCAGTTCTAGTTCAGTTCTAGTTCAGTTCTAGTTCAGTTCTAGTTCAGTTCTAGTTATCACATACGATATCACATAGAAATTACACATAATTGTAAAGAGTTTTCAAAAGTTGTTAAAATAGCAAAAACATATTCTTGCTTAAAATCTCAACATTTTTTAATGTATATTTCATTTTTTTTTTAATTTTACATGATTATTTTCGTTTTTAAACAAAACCAATGTTGAAATGAAAACTTTGTTTTTCTCTTTCATTTTCGCCCCTTCATGACTATGCGGATATTTGTGGACATTATATGCAGAGTAATAACAAATTATTTTGTTGTATCATTGGCCATGGCAGACATGTTGGTTGCACTTTGTGCGATGACATTTAATGCGTCGGTAGAGCTGTCCGGTGGCAAGTGGATGTTCGGACCATTCATGTGTAATGTTTACAATAGTTTGGATGTTTATTTTTCAACAGCGAGCATTTTGCATTTATGTTGTATCTCTGTGGACAGGTAAGTCAAAAAAAAAATTTGTAATATTAAAAGCAAGCATGTGTAAAAATAAATGAGTTTTTTGTCACAGCTGAATAAAATTGTTAAACGAAAAGAGAAAAATAACTATTTGTATATGACATATGAGTAATATGTGCGGTAAATGTAATCTATTTAATAGAAAATGCAAACAATAAACAAGTTTAATTGCATAAATTACTATTAGAAATGCTAAGAAAATGCAAAATAATAAAAGTTTTCAATTTTTCTTGTAATGGCTTCTTTAAAATATTTTATAATTTCCAAAGTTTATTTTTTTCATACAATTAAAAAAGTACAAAATTTTACAATAAATATATTCAAAATTGAATTTTACTAAGTCTACATAATCATTATAGAATTTGGTACCTTAAGCTCTTCCTCTACTTTTACTTTGTAGAGATTAAACTTATTATCCTCAAAACACTCAAGAATTAAACATTTTGAAATACATTTTGAAAATTATAATTGACTTTATATGAACTTCATACGAAAAATACATCTAAAAGAAACATAATCAGAAACTACAAAAATACATAAAATAACTTTAATAGTCAAACATTACTACTAATGATGTGATTTCCAAATATTTTAACTAGAGATTTGAGAAAATCTTTACAGTTGAATTAAACGAAATACGTTTTTTCCTTATTTACTTTTTTCTTTCTAATACGTATTACTAAAACCTTTTAACTTTTTATCGATATTTCCGTTTCTTTTGACGATAATATATTAAGGATTCAACATATTTAAATGACATGTATCTTTATTAAAGTTTTAACCAAATTTAAATACATGCAGCCAAAAATGTTTTTTTACATACTAAAGCATTTATCCTTTTTTGTAACATCCTTTTTAGTTTTTTTTTTTCTTTTTTTGGAAGGATTATTGTTTTGAATCAACGTCAATATTATTATGCATACTCTTTGAGTGAGTATGTGTGTTAAGCCGCCTTTGTAATTTCGAATACCCTTTTTAGTCGCTTTATAAACACCGACAAAAACTTATTATTCTTTTAAATTGTTTCATTTTTATGGAGAATCCTTTTTGTAAACGTTTAGGTTAAAAAGCTATAACAATAATGTTAAACAAAACAAAAGTTGTTTTACTCATAAAAATGAGTAGAATTGGTAAAAAACAAAATTTTATGACCAATTGGTGTGTTAGCTTCATGAAAAAGGCTTTAAAAATGTTTTACAGAGATGTATAGACTAAAACAAAAATCAATAGCTAATTTGGAATAAGCGTAATAAAAAAAGAAGTTAAATCAGTTCTACTTCAGTTGTAGATCATTTCAATTCAGTTTTAGTTCAATTCTAATACAGTTCTAGTTTATTCCTAGTTAAGTTCTAATTTAGTTCTAGTTTAGTTCATGTTTAGTTTTAGTTTAGTTCTAGTTTCGTTCTAATTTAATTTTAGTTTAGATCAGTTCTAGTTCAGTTCTATTTCAGTTTTAGTTCAGTTCTAGTTCAGTTCTAGTTCAGTTCTAGTTCAGTTCTAGTTCAGTTCTAGTTCAGTTCTAGTTCAGTTCTAGTTCAGTTCTAGTTCAGTTCTAGTTCAGTTCTAGTTCAGTTCTAGTTCAGTTCTAGTTCAGTTCTAGTTCAGTTCTAGTTCAGTTCTAGTTCAGTTCTAGTTCAGTTCTAGTTCAGTTCTAGTTCAGTTATAGTTCAGTGCTAGTTTTTTTTAGTTCACTTTTAGTCCACTTCTAGTTATTTTAATTTTAAACTAATTTTTCTTTAAATTAAAAACAAATGAAAAAAAATACAAAAGCAACCAGAAATTCAAAATTTCTCAGAAGTTTCATTTACAAAAAGTTTTTATATGTGTAATAAGCAATTCTCAGTAGCCTAGTTTTACAAATGCTTATTTACGACACAAAATTCCTAAATATTGTATTTAGTAAACTCTTACTTAAATAATTGTTGAACTTATCTTGTTAATAACTTCTGTCATTATTCCCCAGCCAAATTCAATAAGGCAATTTATCAATTATTTATTTAATAAATCTCATAAGTATTTCTTGCATTTCGTTGCGGGTTGCCACGAACAACATTAAAACTCCCACCAAAGTTTTGTTTCCGTTAAATTTGTATTTGTAGCCAAAACCACAAAAATTCAATTGATTTATTTGATGGTCTTTATTATTTATTACATTTATTTGTTGTTGTTATTACACGTCGCACCACCTTAAAGATGTTCAAGTAAATCTGCCAATATTAAGTGAAAAAGTGTAATTAATTTGCTAAGGAACCAAGAAAAAAAAGTAATCAAAATAAGCAGAAAAAAATATTCTACTAAAATTAAAATAATGTGGCAAATAAAATGATTAATGGTTCCCTCAAGAAAACTTCATATAGCAAAAGTGAAAAACAAAACCAGACGTTGAATGAAATAAAGCAAAAACATTTAAATACTCTGTATAGAAAAGAACGAAAAAAGTGTATACAAGTAAAACATTAACTATTAATTGTGTGTAAAAGACTTCTTCCAATGGGATTAACATTTAAGGTTTTTGTGTTTATATATGTGTACAAATATTTACATTCGTAACAAGATTTCAAGTAAGCTTAAGCACAGTGGAACGAAAATTAATTGTATTAATTGTTTTATATTGCTAGTGTAAATAGATGTAATTAATAGTGATTGAACTTAATTTTTTAGGAATAAATAAATCATTTAGAAAATAGATTTTTAAATTTTATGCCATTTTATAATATAAAATGTTTTAATGAATAAAAAAGAAAATTTTACTTAATAACCAAAAAATTTCTTGTGAATAAATGTTGTAAAGAAGCATATTAAAAATGAAGCATTATTTTTATGAGACTATTAATCCCACTGTACTCATATTTAAACGTTTTCCAAAATGTTTATCCCTTATTTAGAGATGACCATTAATAAACATTATGTATATGTATATGTGTAACATATATGTTGGAGAGGAAAAAATAAATAACCGACAACAGCTGCTTAAACAATTTAAATATTCAAATAAACACTTGTCCAATTTATCAACACCTAATGTTTATTTCTCCTTTTTTATGTAATTTCTTCTCTTTTTATAACTTGATTACGTTTATCTAGATATTATGCTATAGTACGTCCTCTGGAATATCCTTTAAATATGACACATAAAACGGTTTGTTTCATGTTAGCCAATGTTTGGATACTGCCTGCACTTATATCCTTTACGCCTATATTTTTGGGTTGGTATACAACTGATGAACACTTAAAAGAAATAAGCCTGCATCCCGACCAATGTTCCTTTGTGGTTAATAAGGCATATGCACTCATTTCCAGTTCTGTTAGTTTTTGGATACCGGGTATTGTGATGTTGGTTATGTATTTTAGAATTTATAAGTAAGTGATATTGAAAGGACTTTATAGTGAATGTACAATAAAATTTAATATAATTATTTGTTTCGTTTTATTTGTAATAGAGAGGCGGTTAGACAACGGAAAGCATTGAGTCGCACTAGTTCTAATATTTTACTAAATAGTGTACATATGGGTCATACTCAACAGCCGACAAATTTAAATTATTTACATCCCAGTGACTGCGAATTTACTCTAACGAGAGAAGAAACCCATAGTGCGATTAGTAATCTCGAGGTAAGTGAATTAATGAAAATAATATTAGATATTTAGTTTCTAGTTTAATACATACATATGTATACCGTTACGATCACTATACAGTAAATGTGATGTGGACTCTGAACCACTGTTAATGAAATTCAGTAATGTTTCAAATTTACTATAGAAAAAATTTATCGTAGTGAAAGTGAGAATCAAGCTTTGATTTTCTTGGTCTGATCTATGCGGGCTCTTACAAAAATGAGAATGCAAGAAATCTCACATTAGTTTGTTTTCAATGCCCTTTCCCCACCTGTTTAAACCAAATTTTACATTATATTACAAATTGTAACAAAAATGTGTTTATTATTCTTGTAAGTTTTCAATTTATTCTTCAAATCATGCAAAACAAGCATTAAATTGGGTTTTCCTATTTTGTATATTCATTGAAAGCAATTTATTAAAATACACATTATTCAACATTTTATTCGTTTCATTATTTTACAGGATATTTTACCACAAACAGATGATGATGACAAAGATGAGTGCGATGAGTTGCGTGTTCCTTCACCACCACCCCGTAGACTGAGTCGGAGTAGTATTGATTTACGTGACCTCGAACAGGAACGCTACGAAAAAGTTACACACACAGATAGTGCGCCCTCAATGATAGCGTTACATTATGCCACACAGCAACAATTACAAGTGCCATGCAACAAAGATGCAGCAGCATTTAATCAAGAGCAGCAGCAAATTTGGCATGATACCTTAAATGATTTGCAGCAGCCAATAGAGATTACGGTTCCTATAACAAAAACAACTCATCAACAGAGACAACATACATCATCAATGAGTAGTAATTCACCTCCAGCGTTAAATAAACAGGGCATTCAACTGCAGAAACAATTTAGTACTAGTAAAAATGGTTGTGATTCAGAACAATACCAAATATTTGGTGGCAATAATAGTGATGATAGTGAAACCAACGATTACTACGATAGTATCAATATAATGAAGCAAGCACCTACCACTTGTCTTCCCATAGCTGAGGATAATAAGGAGCTGAAACGTCTGATAGAAGACAATTATTTGTATTTTAAGAAACAAACGGCTGGGGGAGAAAAAATTGGGGAGGGTGATAAATACAGCAGAAATCAAAGCGGAGGTAGGTGTCCTGCTTTAAGTGAGACCGACTTTATACGTATGAAAAATGGCGAAAATCGCTACCGCTGCAGTAAGGACACAAGTAAAAAGTCATTCGCTCTTAGTGATTCGGAGTTCTTGAAAAGTTTTAATGAGAGCAAAAGTAAGAAGAAGCAATTGGAAGCCTTAAAAGAAGGTACCATTGCCACAATCCCTACTAGTACAAGGGAAGATAGTAAAGGAGGTTTTAACCTTAAGTCTCTATTAGCTAAAACTAAACGTTCTAGCACGGAATGTTTTTCACTGGAAAAGAAAAGGCATCAGGCTAATTCAGAGGAAATACAATCCAGTAGAGCTCTGTTGTTCAAACGTTCCCGCAATCGTAAACTTTCACACAGTTACAATGGTGGCCTAAGAGAAAGACAGAAATATGAAATACGTTCTCGTCAACATAGTGATACCGATTCAGATGTTTATTTACCCCGCCTGTTTAGCGAAAGCCAAGATTCCTCTAGTCGCTATAATACACCCGATATTTTGCTAGATATTAATATACTAAATGAGCAATCTGAAGATGGCAGAAGAGAAGAGGAGGATCAAATGTCCATGAGGTCACCAAAGCATACTAATACCTATATACAATTAATAGATTTGGGGGCAAATACTATACAGGAAGTGGGACCAGATGATTTGTCTTTTTTGAGAGATATAAATCAAGATTCTCCTCAAATACCTAATACTCCACCACCCTCTTTGTCACCCACTTCTCTTATAGATTCTTCGATACCCGAGCAATTAAAAACAGAAACTTTAAATTCTATAAACGAAAAATCCAATGTCTCCGTCAAGTCCAGCTCTGAATTGGCGGAACTGTTTCGATCTTTAAGCTTTCCCTCGACAGAACAATCTTTTCAATCTCCTGTACATCAATCCGAAATAATGAGCCGTATTAAAGCCAAAGAATCATTTAAAATCGTTAAAAAGGAGTCAATAAAACAACGCATGAGTACGCTGAGCGATCAAGTGTTAGTCAATAAGAATAGTTCAAATTTTTTAATGTCTCCTCCCATGACACCAAATTTTAACTCAGTCATTCAACTGCCCACTAGCAAGTCACCAAATTTAATATTAACCGGTAATAGTAGCAGTTTTGGGGGAGGTGGTGCGGGAACTCCCAGCAATAGCATAAATGTTTACTTCCTTTCGCCACCACCAACAGCCACTGCACCCGTATTTCCTCTTAACTCGCCCAACAATCAGTTTTTTGTTAGTGATACTTCCACCGTATCAATGGATATGTTTGCGACCCTGGCCGTGCCCTCACAACAAATAAACAACACAGGAACAGGAACTCAGACAACACCACCATCAACACTGCAACCTATCTCACAGAAAACAAATATTTCACCGAAACCGGAAATTATTTTGGATTCCACTCTCTCACCGACTTCTATGCGTAGCGGCTGTGGCGCTGGCAGTGGTGGATCTTTAGCGGGAGAAGAGAAAGACTTAACATCGCCGTTGTTCAAACGCCATGACACAGAACCGGAATCTGCAATTACCAACAGCCAACGAAGTGGCAAACGCAGTTCTCTTCTCACTGGCTACGAGGGCATACAAACAGTGCGAAAACGGCAGGCTTCTGTTGTTACGTATGATGTTAATGTCATAAATTTTTCACAAGACAACAGTGATAGTCGCAGCTATATACCAATGGGACGAGTTTCAACAAGTTCAGCCAGTAAGTATTAAAATTTTCAATATTTTATAACTAACTGCACACTCACATTGAAACGTATCGTGCTGGTCGTCCATATGTTTGTACTTATGTTCCTGTTCATGTACATACTGACATACAAATATATGATCCTATAATCTGTTCACCTTTCGATTTTATCCAATTCTCATTTTAAACTAACAATAAATAAATTTACACACATACTCATTTTTTACACTATGTTTGAAAGCTTGTTTAGTTCTATGTCATTTTTATAGAAACAAAATGATATTTAAAGGTTTCACAGTACATAGAAAGAAGTACTGTTGTTAACCTTTTCCAGATTTTAAAATAAATCCTCATAAATGTTGACTGTGAGTGGCTTTTTTTGGCTTCTTTGGATACTGTGAAATCCTGTTGTATTCTCTGTTTAGTTATAGTTGTATTTTATCCTCAACATGATGGAAAAGGTCATTTTTATAGTTTGTTAAACTCCTTCCATGTTGCTCATGTAATCTTGGTTTAGTGTCACGTATTATGTTTGTTTGATGTTTCTATATTACTATTTCCATAAGTACCTTTATTTTATAAATAATCATATTTATAAAATAAAGGGTGATCTAAATATAGATAACTTTTTAAAAATTAACTATCACACAATAGAAGTGTTCAGTTACTGTCACATTGAAAGGAGGATGCATGTTGTTATATTGTCTATAACAAATATCCTGGTGGGAATCGAACCGAAAAACTGACTGACAGACTATAACACTACCAACGCTGGCACCTTTAAAAATGGACATATTTATGTAAGTCAACAATTTCTGAACAGATAGAGGTTTCAACTCATTCAAAACGTGCTAATACATACTTTCATATGGATCTTATTCGTAAATGAAAGTAAGATAGCATGACAAACCAAATGAAGAACTATATATATATATATATATATATATATATATATATATATATATATATATATATATATATATATATATATATATTATATATATATATATTATATATATATATATATATATATATATATATATATATATATATATATATATATATATTATATATATATATATATATATATATATTATATATATATATATATATATTATATATATATATATATATATATATATATGTTATATATATATATATATATATATATATAATATATATAATTATATATATATATATATATATATATATATTAATATATATTATATATATATGTCCGAAATGAAAGTAGTCTGAATGGATTTTGGGTGAGATTTTAGGTCCTACACCATTACAGCTACAAAACTGCGTATTCTCCTAAACGTAATATACCTAGACCCATTATAAAGAATAGCTGCTATGAGTAAATATTTTAAGATTTAGAAAGTGTTTAACTATATTTGGATCACCCGTTAAATAAAGCAGTTATATGTATGTATTGTATTAAATTTGTTTGATGTCGAAATCTCTCCCAACAACAAATCAAATATAAAAATCATAAATATTTGTTTTTTAATTCAAAGAAAAAGTATTTGGTGTATGAATATGTACTATGTATAAATAGTACTTAGATACATAGGTTAAAAATTTTAAAAATATATATTTGTATGCTTATGAAATAGTTGAGAATTATTCTCAATCTAACAAAGTTCTCTCTTAATAAAATTACACAAAGAAAATTTGTTCATTATAAGGACATTGGAAGTTCTGTAAGTGTGTTTCCCCTAATTAACCTTTGATGACATAGATTCTCTAACCAAACTTTCTACGCATTCATTTCGCCATTCAACAAAAAACTATTGATCAATCAGTTAATTGTTTACGAAAGTTTTCCACTATTTTGAGAATTTATTATTTCTTGAAAACTGCATGCTACAGTAAAGTAACTAATTAAAATAAGCATGGGCGCGTTAAAAATTTGATTATTTTTCAACATAACATTTTCTTTCTATCTCTTTACTATTATAAAATGAAAAAAATAATTTTTGTAAATAAAAAAATTATATACAAATACCATTATTATTCCAACTATTCTTCTTTTGTATATACCTTTAAATTTCGTTCTAAATCTATTTTAAACGTGCAAACGTTTGTCAAAATGTAAAAAAATACAAAAAACTAAAAAAATATACAGAATATGAAGCAGATTACTGTAGTAAATCGTCGCTTAAACGTCGTGGTGGTATTTGTATATTTGTCGATGAAGAAGAAATTGAACAAATGATTGATCCAACAATGACCACCGCCCAACAGCAACAACAACTACAACAGCATGGCACAAAAAGTATAACTTTTAATGTCAATTCATCGTTTAAACGTAAATCGAGAGGTGGTAACAAATCTAACAAGTGTCTTTATTGTGGTTCAGATCTAAAAGCACAAAAGCAACAACAACAAACCTCCTTAAAAACGGAAAATCTAAATAGCAAAAAACATAATAATAAAGATAAAGATAATAACAATAGCAGACATGACATCAAGCAAATGCGTAAGAAACGTAATTTAAGTTTATGGCATAAAACACGTTATTGGTACTATAAAAACCGGAAACAACCCTATAATGGATGCCAATGTGGGGCCAACGGTGAGTTTGAATAGAACACAAATCGAAACAAAATAAAATAATATCAAAAACTATGTATACTTAGACTAAAACTAAACAAAATCAAATAAAACAGCTTTAATTTACGATTTCAACTCACTACTACTTTTAACTCACATAAAATAAAAACTACAACAAAATAAACTCACTACCACCATCATCACAATAACAACAGCATTATTGTATGTTTTTTATTAACAATTACAACATTTATTTCTTTTTTTTTGAAGAGAATAAACACTTGATTTACTTTATTCAATATATATACAATACTTAATATTTATTTCAATACAGTGTTAATGAACTTTACGAAATAAAAATTCACAAACTACTATACAACTACAGAATGATTGAATATGAATGAATCTATAGATTGTAATAAAATTTATTAGATGATATTACTAATTTTACTACTATATGCTTTTTGTAAAAATAATTCAACAAATTGCATAAATTTATTATTTTTTTATTTATTTCCTATGTATAATAAATTATATACCTATTTATTTATATACAGTTACATATGTATTGACTGTACTTAATAATACAGGAACTAGTGTAGATAATTTTCTAAGTTTTCTCATTTCCTTTCGTAGTACTAAATATGTTGTAGAAACACTCTAATACTTTACTTATTTACATTTTGCTTTTTTGCCTTTTACGCTAAATTATATGTCTGTCTTCTTATTCTCTTCATGGTGAAATATATATTTTTTTAATTCGTACAGCACTCTTGCTTGCCTTGAATAAATCCTTTAAAAAATATTTAAGCTGGTATTTATTAAAAAGAATTGCACTTTATTCGAAAAGAAAATGTTTTAAATTCAATAAACCTACTTTGTCTCAAGATTAATTTGCCGCTTTTTGAATATAGGATGACGATATCAACAGATTTGAAAAACTGTTTTTACTTTAAGCACATTATATCTCGAAAATATGATGGGATAATAAGAATCACTTATTATAATATATATCACTGATAAGCGACATGATCTCAATGATGCTGCGTGAGTTTTTGTTGCTTAAAAAGCGCCTATTATATCTTTTCAACCACTAGGTGAGTTCTTTGATGACTCACCACCGACCCATTTTGTAACTTTGTAAATTACCAACAGCGAGGCAATTTTTTTTACATGCCTAGACCGGCAGTCCATGTACCAGCACTTTGCTCTCTAAACATTGCAGTCCCATTACTTAACTTTCGAGATGAAAAAACATCAATTGTAAATGGAAGACGACACCTGGAGTCGTACTCGGTAAAATACGAGTTTTTTCTTGTTGAAATCAATTTTCAGAAGATCCCATATATCTGTGAGATCCGAATCTAAAATAATTCTACCAGTCCATAAATGACGGAAATATAAGCAAAAATAGGAGGCAACCTCCGAAAATTTCGTAAAAAATTTTGATTTTTGGTGCTTGCTATAAAAGAAATTATTAACAAACAACAATACACATAAACATATGGAAAATTTTGTTCTTGTACTTGCTTGTTTATAAAAGGTCATGAAAGAACAGTAGGTTGCGAATGAAGCAGTGTATTGTTATTTGCTGGAAACATGAAATTAAGCATGTAAAGGCCGGATTAAGTAAGAACATATAAAAGGCGACTTTTGTTACTTTTTGTTCCTAAAAAGGTACCTTACATCTATTCATGATTTGTACATAGATATTTTGAAAACAATCAATAAAATATATTTCTTTACGAATAAATTGTAACTCCTTATAATTACTCAAAAACTCTTTCATTCTTATTTTAAACAAGTATTTTCTAAAAGTATAAAACTAAAATATAAAACAATCTGTTACTCTGTTAATACATTAAGCACTTATTTTATATGCACTTTGTATGTATTTGTTTATTTATGTACAAGCTAAAAATGTAAATATTTAAAAGTCAGTCTATTGTTTTCCATTTCATTCTAAGAAAACTACTGTTAAGTGTAGTTACTTTATACATACTTACAAACTAACACCATAAAGCAAACCGTCACATCCTTTTATAATAGAAGTCTGTTGTTATAATTTATGTTAATGCTGCAATCACTATATATCAATCGGTTTAATTGTTGATATACTAATAGTACTTTTTAATTATATATATATATTAAGGAGGTCCCTAAAAAATCTTTCGGGTGTTCCCTACAGAAAAGAATATTATATATTATATATATATATATATATATATATATATTATATATATATATATATATTATATATATATATATATATATATATATAATATATATATATATATATATATATTATATATATATATTATATATATATATATTATATATATATATATATATATATATATATATATATATATATATATATTCTGTAAGCCAAAACAATGAATACATTTTTTATAATAGGATTTTGTTATTCTCTAACTTTGATATTTTCTTTAACTCTGCTCTTTTTAAGAGACATCTTTTTTTGTTCCTTAAAAACATGCTCACCTGTAATGTGCACACATACATACATTGTTACATTTAAGTCTGCATATACTTGTATGTTAATATGGTAAATAATGTAAATATAACTTATTGACAATAAAGTTAAAAGGAAAAAATAGAACAATGACCACTTGTTGTTGTTTGTTTTGGTGGTGTAAGAATATAATATCATCTCATTAAAGTGCACGCACGTACATGTTTGCTTATTTCATTCAGTAATAAGAATAGAATGAAAATCATATTATATCACGCACACATATCTATGAATGTGTGGGCATTAGGTTGACACTATTTGTAAAATATCGTTGAACTAGTTTTTTACGATTTTACATTAAGCAAAATAATCTATTTTTAAGATTTTTATTGTAATGAACTGTAAAAGTTGGTAAAAAAATATATATTTTAATATCTTTTCAAAGTGGACCAACCTAATGTACATTTTTATATTAATTTTCATAATGCTTTAAATGTATGATCTACTAACATTTCGTTTGTTTTGTAGTACTTAGTTGTTGGAAAAGAAAAAAATATTAAAAGATAAATTTAAAATATAATGAATTCGTAAGATAACTGAAAACGTAGACAAATTTGTCTAGTATCTTTAAATAAACAAATGCGTTCTTCTGTGTCGATTTTCTTTTCAAGTCACCAAAAAATCGATTTGGATGAAATTTCCACCATGGTTAGAACTACTGGATAGTAGACACATAAGTGACTATTAAGCCATTAAATAAAATTGTAAAAGCTAAATTTCTTAACAAAAAAGACCAATTTTTAAAAATAAAATAAAAAATGTTAAATATTTAAAATTATATAAAAAATAAATATTAAAGTTGCACTCATTTGAAAAAAACCCTGTGTAAACAAAACGTGCTACATTGACCCCTTCTAAGTCCGGCAGTTCTTGACTAATAGATCTGAAAATTTGTGTCAGTCCTGACAATAGTACTAATTAAAATCTTAAAGATCGAAAACATTCACATATTTTCATAAAGAGAAAATTAAATTTTTAGATATTTGAAATATTTCACAAAAATTTGGTATATATCTAGAAATTATCGGAGAAGTTTTCTATAAAAAGAAAATTTGTCAAAAAATTTCTATAATAGAGAAATTTGTCAAAAATTTCTTATTGCTTTGTTAAAAATTTCGTATATAGTCCGGCAGTTCTTGACTGATAGAGCTGAAAATTTGTTTCTGTCCCATTGACCAATAGTACTAACCAAAATCGAAAAAATCCACATATATTCCATAAAGAGAAAATTAAATGTTTAGATATTTGAAATTTCTCAAAAATTTGGTATATATCTAAAAATTGTCGGAAAAGTTTTCTTAAAAAAAGAAACTTTGTCAAAAAATTTCTATAAAAAGAGAAATTTTTCAAAAATTTCTTATTTCTTTGTTAAAAATTTCGTATAAAAGATAATTTTGTTAAAAGAATATAACATAAAATTTTAAACTTTCAAAAAGTTTATATGAAAATAAAATTTTCAATAAAAATATTTTTCTAGAAAATTTAATTTAAATAATTTTATTAGTTATTTTCTTTTAACTTTAATCACAAATCTAGCTAATCAATGTCAATGGCTTTAATTTAATATTTAAAATAAAAACACGCACACCTAATCACAATATTATACAATAATATTATCATAAACCATAAAAATCAAAGAATATATAAAATCATCTATTCCCTATAGAATTCTAATGTAATAAAAAAATATAAACGAATCGTTTAACAACAACCAATCTAGTTTAAGAAAATTGCTAAAAAATATTAAAATGGTTTTCAAACTCTATATTTTGATGCTTAAACGGTTCGTTGAGAATTTAAATGTATTTTAATACCAATATTTTTTTAATTCTTCGTTTAGTTTTTTTGTCTAGTTAAGTATGTATATATAAGTATATATTTTCTTATTTTTATTTATATACATATCTACAACATCATAATATTTAATATACCTATAAATATGTATAATCTTATATTCTTTTTTCTCTCTCTCTCTTCCATTTGCTTGTTGCTATTGCTGTCGTTGTTGTTGTCGTTGTTATTGCTACCATATTCCATTTAATATCTATGACAATATCAGAATCAGAAACAATTTTCCTATTACTCAACTCGTCATTGTCATTTCGTTTTAATATATAAAGATATATTTTGTTCGCTATATTGCTCCAATTACTTTTATGTTGTATCTACTATTAAATAATAATTAAATATTCTTGCATAAATAACATACAAAATTTAAATCAAAACTGTAAATGTTTTTATAAACAATGTTGTACAGTTGACTGTCAGTGTTTCATTAAAATTAAAATCAAAGAAAAATATATAACGATTCAACGATATTAGAACATGATAATTATCGAAATTGAATTCTTCGAAAAAAATATGTATTTAAAAATAGATAAAGAAAATAATTTTCTTTAGTAGTTAGTTTGTGAGTTCTATAAAGAAAACAATTTTATAAACAAAAAATTTTATGGAAAATATTTTTTCTAAAATACTCTATAAAGTACAAACTTTTATCGAAAATGATCTATAAAAGTACAATTATTAATCGAAAGTTTTCTTTTAAGCAATTTTTTTATTTATTATTATTTTCATTAAAAAGAAAATGTTTATCAAAAATTGCCTATAAAAAAAAAAAACATTTGCTATAAAATTTTTTATAACAAAAAAATGTTTCAAGCTCTTCTATAAGGAGAAAATTTTATAGAAAATTGTAAAAAAATAATAATAAAAAGAATATTTGCTATAAATTTTTTAAGTCCTATACATTTTTTATAGAAAGTTTTCTCTAAACGGAAAGCATATATGAATCGAATATTTACTTTAAAGTTAAGAGCTTTTTTTCTTGAAAATAAAACTAAAAAATAAAATTTTCTATAAAGTAAATTTTTTTTCGAATAATATTATAAAAAAAATTTTTCTAAGAAAAATTTTGTCGAAAAGTTAAGTCAAAAAATAAAGTGAAAAATTTCATTGAAACTGTTCTATTAAAATAAAATATTTATAAAAAATCAAAATCAAAAATTTATCTAAAAAGAAAAAATTTAAATCTCAAATTTTACTGTTATCGTAAATTTAAAAAAATTTTGTCAAAAAAATGTTTTCATAAATATGACTTAAAAGCAATTATTTATCCAAAAAATATTGGATAAGCATAAATAATATTTTTAGAGAAAATATAAAAAACTTTTAAATTTTAGAATTTTTATCAAACTTCTTCTAAAAAGAAAAGAAAATTCTCAAAAGTTTTCATTAAAATTAAAATATTCATGTCACTCTGTGCAATATTTTTGATTCCTCTTCCATTGTTTTCATAGATTATAGGTATGTATGTACTATAGATTATTATTATGTCATGACATGGATAATGATGATGAAGAGTTACTATGGATAAATCATTAAGAGATTTTTAAAGAATTGTTACTGTTTCGTAATATTACTACTATAACTAACATTATAATGTTGTTTTAATTTCTATTTGTCTTTACAATAGAATTTTTTCTTTATTTATCTAAGCATCTAAATATATACTTACAAAATATTGACATAGAGAAAACAATAATAAAAACTTGAGTTAAAGATTTAAAAGATTACATTAAAGCAAACCAAACTATAAATCCAAACAAAGTATTTTATTACAGAAGCATTATATTGAAACTTTTTTGTGTATGTTTGTAAATGTTTGTTTATAACCTAAGGACACAATTGGTCGTTGTTTGCTAATAAAATATTAAAAATTTTAAACAGTTACAAATATTTAATATAAAAGCCTAAATATTCATACAAAAGTAAGCTTAAGATTTAGAAAATTTTATGATTTTTATGATAAAGGACTTTAATAAATATGCTACAGCATATTTAGTATAACAATTTTTCAAGTCTTAAATTTTCTTTTTTTAATATATATATGTTAAATTGTCTAAATTGACATATTTTTCCATAAATTTGTTTATACTATTTTCTGGATATTTTGATTTTATTATATTTAGAAAAGTTGTTTGCAATTTTCAATTTGTTAACAAAATAGTTTTAATAAACCGGTGGCGTATGTTTGATATAAAATTATAAAAAAAAATGCGTATACGTCACAGTGGTCATAGATCTTTTTCATTTAATTATAGCATCTAATATGTTAATTAATAACACTGCCAGATACTAATAGCTACAAATAGCTAAAAATAAAGAAAACACCTTGTTTAAAAAAAAAGCAGAAAACATCTTTACTTCTTTACCATTTTAACGCCCCTAGATTTATGTTACACTTAATTTGTTATGATTTTCTAACATGTTCAATAATGTGGCTAATTAATGTTGAAATTATAAATTTCTTGGAATTATGCATGTTTAAATAAATTATAAATAAATAACCTGAGGTTATTATTAGATATAAAGTCGTTATATTAAACACATTACAACAATAAAAAGCAATAAAAAAGTGTAAAACTTTTCTTTTTATTTAAATAAATACTTTTTTAACTCTTAATAAGCAACACAAAAAGGAGTAAAATATAATTGGAAACTTTTATAGAAAATCAATATGAAAACTTGTTTACAGTTTGTTGGGACTTATAATCACAATTTATAGTTTAAGCTAGTTTTTTAATCTAAATAAACAAAATATTTCTATACTTTTTTTATAAATATAACTGTTAATTTTTCTACTAACTCTATTAAACTAAAGCTTAAATCGTATGCAAATTTTATTTATAAATTTTTACTTTTTTAAGCTATTTTTTATAACTTTTTTCTTTTTAATATCTACAATATATTTGTGTTGAATGCGCCCGTAACAACGAGTTTAATAAAATAAATAGAAACTCAAGAAAAAAACTATATCTATTAATTACTTTTTCATATTTCTAGGTGGTTCAGTAAGACCAACAAAAGGTTGGAAAGCGGAACATAAAGCTGCACGTACTTTGGGAATTATAATGGGCGTATTCCTATTATGTTGGTTGCCATTTTTTCTATGGTATGTTGAAAAAAACTATTATAAATTTAATAATAACAGAAAAAACAAAAAAAATCCGAACAACAAAAAATAATTAAATGTTTTATTTATATGTTCTTTTTCCCAATAAAATTTACTTTTTTAATTGGAATATATCAAAAGCCTGTACTAAAAGATTCAAATCATATATTTTAAGAGAATTTTGTTCAGAATTCACATGTTATAAGGAATGTATCAAATATTCTGCCTTTAAAACAGTTAAAGGCAGAGAGTAAAAAATTAGTTCTCTAATTATTATATATATTAAAGCTTATTGAGTTTCACTATTTCAAAGCAAGAGAAGTTTGTCTCTTTGTGGAGAATTTTCCAGCAGAAAAAAAATTAACTTTTAACAGTGAATATCGCAAGAAAAAAACTATTTTAACAGAAAATTTTACAAATAACAACATATTATTGAAAAATTTGTAAAAGTTCTCTTCTTTTTCTAGAAAATTTTGCAAAAATTCTGTTTTTTTAGAAATTTTGCAAAAATTCTCTTTTTTTAGAAAATTTGTGAAAATTTTCTTTTTCTTGGAAAATTTGCAATAACTTTCTATTTCAAAGAAAACCGCCCTATTAAATACATACATAGGTATGTAAGCATTAAACTATTACTTTACCCAGTACACAGTGGGGCATAATCAAATTTTTTTTGGAAATAAATCTATAGTATACCAATATCACCAAGGACCTCGCTATGGCGTTCAAAAAATAATAATTTCTGCATGCACAATTTCTAAACGAAATTGTATTTTATGGTATTTTTATTTCTTATACTTTATGAATTATTACTATTTGAAAATTTAAATTTTAAAATTTTGGGCAAATTTGCCTCACTGTGTAATTCGTACATACTTACGTAAGCTCTAAAACGCACTTGTATGTATTAATAAAACTATTATAGATATTTTACCCCGGCCCCTAATCACTTATGTACCATATATGTGTGTACATAAATATGTATATTATTTAAATTTTTTTTTCTTTATATTTAAAGGTACGTGATAACATCACTATGTGGTCCTGCATGTCCTTGTCCGGACGTTGTCGTAGCTGTACTCTTTTGGATTGGTTATTTTAATTCAACACTCAATCCACTCATTTATGCTTATTTTAATCGTGATTTTCGAGAAGCATTTCGTAATACCTTAGAATGTGTTTTACCATGTTTGGAGAAACGTAATCCCTATAATGCTTATTATGTGTAGCATATACAACATTCAACAATAACCTCCTCGTCAGCGGTGGCAACAACAGTGTACTAAGTAAAAACAAAATAAAAACATATAATACAGTAGGCGAGCCATAATATTACTACCGAAAAAAAATTGTTAAGCGAGATATTTTGATGTTAAGTACAGTATTAAATATATATGCAATAAATACTACCATTACTTGTACACTTTCAGTATACACTAACACATTTATTAGGTATGTTTGTGATTTTGTATGTATGTTTGAATGTGAGAAAGAGTGCGTATGTACGTTTTAGTTTTTTTAAGTACATCGTAGTAAAGTAAGAGTAAACTAAAACTATTTATGTGATAAACCAGAAGAAAAAACAAGAAAATTTTAAAGAAAACAACATTTTATTTTTATATTATGTTAAGTGTTTTAAACAAAAAACAAAACCAAAGAACTGCTCTTAAGGGGATATTTAGTAAGTGTTCTACTTTGAACGTTTATTTTGAAGCACAGTGGGTTTTAAATGAAATTATAGTAAATTTAAACTGTCCTTTATATCAATAGAATTATCAGTTATTATCAACATATTTTGGATTCCTTATAAATTGAACTGTTGTGATAGCATTCCACAACAACTAACACTAGTATCAATACGCGATTGTTCAAATGTTATTTTCATATAAAATCTCATAGAAAACTAATATGTATTATTATGAAATATTGAAAAAAAAATCACTTTTTGCAAATTAAAATTTTTCTTAAATTTTTTTCTTTTCTACTAAAGTTTCATATTTACCAAAGTCTCAAAAACTTCGTTATTCTATTTTTGTTTAAGTCATTTCAAATTGATTGTACTATTAAAAATAAAACATATATTTCGTCTAAAGTTTGTTATATACTCTTTAAAGAAACATAAGCAGCATTTTTCATTTCTCTGGTTATTTGACTTACTGCAACAGCAATATCAAAAATTATTTTTAGAAATAATAGTTTATCTTACAGCTTTGTATCAAGAAAAAAGATAGATAGATAGCCAAAACAGATGTTAAGCAATAAAAGTCTTCCTAACATTTACAATTACTAAATACTACTACATATTAATATTTTTGATGAAAGCAAAATGACTGGTATACTAGTAGTCCATAGTCTTAGAAAAAGTTGCCAAAAATTTAAATAAAAGTAAATAAAAAATCCAATTTAGATCTCTCGGAATCTGGTTGAATTTTACTTGATTTACTTTTATACAAAGTTAGTTATAAAATATAAAAATATCATATTGAATATACTATTTCTAAATTAATGAACAGTCTATTGATTAGTCTAAAGCTTAGGCTGCTGACTAGTCCATTGGACTAGTATTAGAAATATGTTAAATTAAACAGATCCACTGATTACTAAAGACCTTGTTCATAAACAAAATTTTTTTATAAGCGATTTATAAATCAAATCTCGTATGGAAATTAAATAATAAACATTTTATAAAATAATATGTTGTTTGTGAATGAGAGGGTAAATCTCTAGTCTATGGACAATTGACATTACTGAAAAGGCTATAATATTATATGTAATAGTCCATCTCTATGTGCTTAAAGCAAAAATAATGTTTATGTTCTAGTGCTCACTGTTTCAAAGAAAATTCCTTAATACAAGAGAACTTTTTCCTAACTTTACCCACTGTGCTTTAACCATTTAATTTAATCTACCCTAAACAATCAACCATACATAGTAATCTTAATAACAAACTGCAACAAATACATACATATACATATGTACATACATATGTATGTTATTTAGTATTTTAAAGCAATAATATTTTTTCTTTATAGTTTTTTAAGTTCTTTTCTTAATAGCAGTATGAGTAAAATTTTATTTCAAATACAATACTATCTAGCTAGTTTGTTTTTATGTATAAATTAAATTTTTACAAGCTTTTGCAACACCTGTTACATTTAAACATGAAAAAAGTTAAAAAAAATATATATTTTGTTTGTAAATAAAAAATAGTAGTATAGTAAAAATAATAGCAATTAAATATTGATGTAATATATTTTACTCCAAAAGGCTTAAAAACTATATATTATATAAAATAGTAATATAGATTAAGAAAAACACTAAAAAGCTGAAATATTAGTTAAATTCCAACATAAATATATATTTAAGTAAATAGTTAAAATAAAAAATAACACATAGTGTTCTTGTAAATGTCTCTGGTTTATAAGCAATATTTGACGTATACGTATTGTATGTATCATGTATTTATAAGTATGATTTTATTTTATAGCAAAAATTTTGGAAAAACAAAAAAACCTACTTTGCTGAGGATTTTTTAAATTATTTAAAAATTTCTTCTTTTAATATGTTAAATACTTAATTTGTCATAATTACGGACTCTAAGCTTTTGTTTAAACTTTATTTGGAAGAGTTGTATACGTAAGGTATTCTGAATGTATAATCGACACCAAAATACATTTTAGTATTTATTTTTGGATTCATGAGTTGGCCAATTAATAATCTGATTAGTTAATGAATGTAATTTAACGTTAATCCCCTTTAATGTTTTCAAGTATAAATTTAAACATCATAGTTGCCATACAAAAAACAGAGGACATCAGTCACTGTTTGCTATTAAATGCAATGCATGTTTTATAAAAAAGAGCTGACAATTAAAGCCGATTGAGAGCCTTTTATAAATGACTATGAGATAGCTACTGAGAACTAACATTAAAAATTAAGGTACTAAAATGCTAAAATTCCCATATACAATAGATTTTTTCGTCATAATTATGATGAGACTGGGTATACTTTAAACTTTGGTTACCACTAGAGAATTAGGTAAGTACTACGATCACCAACAAATAAAATTACATAGACTTATATTAACGCAAATACTTACTTTTCAATGTCTATTACATACCAAATTCAGTACTTAGAAGGAGTTTAGTAATTACTTACAAATAACTACATTTGTAAGTACTAAATTTTTAGACTTGACATTTTATAGCAGTAGGCAAGTTTTGACAAAAACTCTAAGTACTGCATTCGGTATGTAAATTAAGTTTTTGAGTTAATTCAAGTCTAAGGATTTTTTTAAACAAAGTGCTACATTTCTTGAAATGAAGATCAAGTGAAAAAGAAGTAGAATTTAGTCTATGGAAGTACTTCTGAAGTTATTTTCAAGAAGTTTGTGAGACTATTTTCTTAATATTTTTTATTACCTTTTTGAATAACATAGAGAGTCTTCCATCTATCAGGACTCACAAATGTTGAAAGAATAAATTACGAAACTTTTCCGGCCTTTTCCTAAAGTCATAAAAATAAAATAAATAAAACAATCTAAATACTTTAGAATTTAACAATAATTGTTGTCAAACATTTAAAGTGACTTTTACTTCTCTCTACAGACGAATTATAAGTGTATTACTATGGTTTTAGAGTACTTGCTAAATTAGTCAAAATTTTTGTATTTAAATTACATACATATGTATGTATTTGTGTAATTCATTAAAGAATTCACGTTTAATTTCCGTTGTATGTCAACTAAATTCTAAAAAACTTTTAATGGTTGATTTTTTTAATTTCCTTTTGATTCATAAATTCCAATTAGTATGTAACTTTTAAACTATATAAAAAATATGTAGTTAAACTAACTGCTTAATAAGAACTAGCATTTTATTTTAATTTAAATAAGAATATTTAAAAACGGCAAAACATACGCTTACAAAATTAACATGATTTTTAACATCATTTTATAACAACTTTCTGATTAAAATGTTCCCAGGATGTTTTTGCAATAAAATAATGTTTGTTTTTTAAAAAATTTATGATTCTATAAATAATTCAAGAATAATCAAAGAATAAATTTAGTGCTATATTAAACATTTTAGAAAAATTTAAAAACTTATTAAAAAATTTAAAAAAATGTTTTTTTTTACAAAAGCGTATATAAGTAGGAACATTGTATGTAATGTGTTTTTTTAATTAAGTATTATAAAAGGAAAAAGTAATAAAAACAAAACTTGGTTGCATAAATGATCTATGAAAGTATCATTAGTTTTAAATTGATGTCTAAATATTATAGATATTAACGGAAATGTCTTTTTTAAACTATAATAATTTAAATTTGCATCGAAATTACAAATTAAATATTAAACAAATTGATAGTATATGCAAATAAACAACAAATACATATATTACATTATAAATAAGTACAAGTTGATAAATTAGAATATTAAAAATTGAAAATTCTTATAATGAATTAAAAAGAAAATACTAAAAATTAAAAAAATAAAAATAAAAAATAAATTAAACAAGAAAAAATATATGTGAATTTTATGTATAAATGTTGGTGTTTAACTTAGACAGAAAATAAAATTAAATGAAGGAAATTGTAGTTGGTAATAAGAAAAATTATTGAATAAAAAAAGCTGCAAAAGTGCAATGAATGTATATTAATGATTTAAGCAAAAGTATATTCAAAAAATATTCATACAAAATTGCAGCAATTGACAATCTTTACAGCTAAAGAAAATTAAAATTTTAACAGAAATTAAAACTAAGAAAATTGGAAATTTTAGTTTTTTAAGTTTAGTTTAATTTTAAAATTTTTCCATGTGAAAGAAAAATTAACAAAAGAATGGAATTGTTGTTTATGTTTGTTTTTGTTATTAAATATTTTTAGTGAGAAAAAACATGGAAATAAAAAATTATATATTTAAAAAAAAGAATCTAATGAAAATGCTGTTTTTTGAAGAAGAATCAGTGGGGAATGTTGTTAAGGTAAATGTTAATGTAAATATGAATATACATATAGATATATATCCAATAACACGTCATAAAATGTAACTGTATTTTCAGTTGTATTTTTAAAAGAAAAATATTAAATAGCATTTTGGTTTGTTTATCCAAAAATTCCTTTCATAGAATTGTTAATATTGAATATTCTATAAATTGTTCTTCTCAATATTCTATATTATATATCCCTTTGTAAGGATATAGAATAAACGGAAGAATGAATACTTCAAAAATAAACTTAAGCTTTTTGTGTATCTGTTTGTAATCTGTGGACAATTGACTTCCTTATAGGACAAGCACATGCTAAAATAGCTTTATGACTTGCTGGGATTAACTCTTAGTATTTTGAGTCAATCATGTAGTTGTGTCACCATATAGTTTAACACATAACATACATGCAAACAAATAAATAAAAGTTGTATTACACGAAACAAATTGAACTGTATTACCTACCTACAAACAACTGTGTTACCAACCTTAAAAGAAATATATTACCCAAATACAACTGCATTATCATGTTGATGTTTTTTATACATTGACCGACTTTCTGATATTAAATAGGAAGGCATGTCTAACAGAATCATTGCAGATTTTGATTCCGAAAATTAATTTCAACAGACGGATAGACAGACAAGCAATTAGTATTAAAACTTATTTTTAAAAAGCATATATTTAACGAGTCAAATAAAAAACATTCTCTTCGTGGCTAAAAGTTAATATGAAATAAGTAAGTATTTAGATCCATTTAATTATGTATGTAAATTTTTGAATTTTATTTAATAATCTTAAAACTACATAAAACATTTAATACGTTTTTATTTAAATAAATTTAGCACGTCGTATTAAACCATCACTGGAGGCGATATAGACCGTATTGTTAGCTCCACTACAAAGGGCATTAACACAGCTGCCAACTTCAACTTCACCCAAAGCCTTAGGTTTCTTTCCATCCAGCTCAGACCAGCCCTTAACCTTGTTATCATAACCACCAGTGTATAAATACTTTTCATCCCCACAAATGCCATTTATAATTAATTCATGGCAGTCCTTTAATTTTTCAACAATTACCATTAGTTTCTCAAAATTTGATTTCTTAGACAATATGTCTACTTACAGTAGCATCCCATATAACATTGAATTTCTCTTGGGGTGTATTGTGTATTAGAGTCAAACCTTTGCCTGTACGATCAGCAAATGCCACATACTTGTGTCGACCCTCTGTCATGGGGCCCAATAAACACAATGGTGATTTACCAGGTTTCACAGCTTTTGTATTATATTTTCCCGATTTTCCGGATACCACCTGTGATATTACCACATCCAAATCACGCACTGTATATATCCAATCTTGTTCGGCCGCCAAACCTTTTACCTCCTCTACTAGATTAAACTTAAACAACATTTTATCATTTTCCCAATTCGTCACGACGCCCTTATCATCACCGGTATACAATATATCTCCCTCACAATACATGGCTTGTATTACGTCGTCACAATGAAAGAGATCTTCAACTTTGTCGTAGGGTGGTTGCATAAATTTAACACTTCCATCACAACAACTGGAGTACAATTTACCTTTGCTATTAATGGCCAGAGCATAAATGTAGGATTCATGTGCATCGACCGTTTTAATTAGATTTAAATCACTATCCCAAATCTAGAGGAAAGGTATAACAATAATAATAATTGTTTCGAAAGATTTTTTTATTCGTACAGTGCGTGTTAAAATGATTTATATTCTATAGTTTTAAAAATCTTGGACTTAAATTTTTTCCAGAATATTTAAGAAATATGTATGTTTCTATGTTTGTAATCGTTTATTTTTAATATGCGAAAAAAAATTTTAAAAATTTTTATGTTAGTTTTTACATTTTTACATTTTTCGAAAACTATCTATAGAATAAAATTAAACAAGTGTTTTAAAACCAAATTTAATTAAAAATTGGCTGTATTTCACGACTTTGTTTACAAAATCTAGAAATTTACACTCAATATTTTTCCCTCCAGAATATTCCAATAATTTGATTTCTGTTTACATATTTATATGTATTAGTAAAGCACTTCCTCTAATTAAAAAAAATAACATATACAAAACTGTAGCATAATTTTAGAAAGTTGGAAAAAATAGGTTGTATTGTTGGAAATGTCTAAAAGTTTTACATTTTCTAAATCCTACGAATTAAAGACAGCATTACTATTAAGAAATTTCCAATTAATTTTTCTTTCGAAAACAATTTTAATTTTTTTTTAAATTAATGAACATATAAAAACAACTAAACTTTAAATTGTGATATTTATTTTTCTCACGCACTGTATAAACACCCACAATAAAAACAAAATAGAATATAATAATTTCTTATGAATATGTATACTACGAAACTAGTATTCCTTCACAAAATCTTTTCTGTTAGTTAACATTTTGGTGAGAATTGACTTGAATTTTCTTTTGCCACAAAAAAACACAAAACGAAAAAACAAACAAATTTTATGAAAATGTTTTTGCAATTTATACGAATTGTATAATCAAAATATAAACAAAAATATATTTAATGCAAATGAAATTCATATCAAAATTCATCACCAAATTTTAGATTTATTTATACTTTTTTTAAATTAAAGTAAATACTAACTTTAATTTTACCATCCGCACCACCAGAAAATACTTGATTATTGAAAAATGCCACACAAAGTGCATCACCTTCATGTTTTTCCGTAGAAGTTTTTTCAATTGCCGGCATTTTGAATGATGATTGATTATTTATAAATTATTTTTTCTATTTTCTAATATTTATTTTTAAATTTTAATTTTAAAAATAATTTGAACTTTTTTCGTTAACAGCAGAAAACAAACTAATTCAAATTGGGTGACTCTCTAAGTTTTTGTATATGGCTGTGGATGCCAAATGTAAGGCATTTTGACGTACACACGATCTAAATATAGAATATATTGTTGATCGAATTTGTTGGTTTAGTAAACAATACAAAACATCGTACAGCAATGAGAAGCAACTATAGAATCTGTTTTAATATATTGTTGACAAAATAAAGAAATTTATCGAAATATCAATTAAATTTTGTTTTTTTTTTTGCGAATATGTCTATACATATATTGATTTTAATAAATGATTTCATTATATGTATACATATAAAAAAAATTAATAAATATATAATAACAAAATTCAAATCTCTTACCATAAAATAATTTGCAAAAATATAACTCTTACCTAAAAATAAAACAAAAAATATAAATTAGATTTTAAACAAAAAGTTTTAGAACTAAAATCGTTAAAAAAGGATGAAAAAAGTATGGTAAATTTTTTAGAAAATTATTGAATGTACTCAGAACTTGTAAGAGAAAGAGAGTTATTTCCCATATGTGAGAGTCTGAATTCGTATTACACAGTGGACGTCCATTATAGTAATCCCAAAACTCACTTTTTTTAATGTAAAAAAATTATTAAAAAATTATTAGTTCATATATAAATAACATTTTACTAATTAAAAAAAAAGAATTTTTCATGAATGTTTATTAATTTGTAAAATATTTATGGCATTTTCAATAACGGAATATTAAGGCATCAATATTTTTTCAATAAAGTTATTGTCTTGAACTAATAAAATACTTTCCATTAATAGTAATAAATAATTGTTAGTTTGAAAAATTACATCCAGTAAATTGTGTATAAAGAAATGTTAAAAATACAAAACATTTGCAATGAATACAAAAAATTACAGTGAAAAAAATTTGCCATTCGTAATAAAGAGCATACGTTAACGTCCACTGTACTTTGATTTAGTATACTTTGTAAATCATGTAAATTTTTACATTTTCATTATTTAGGCCTTCTGACTGTATATTAAAATTCTATAATATTTTGTAATTTTTCCACTAATATTATATTTTTTATATTTTAACTGTAAACTATTTTAATATGTATGTAAATATCCATTCAATTAAGATATAAAAAACAAAATCGTTTAAACATGTACATAAAAAGTATTTAAAACACTAAACTGAGAAATATTTGTCCAATTTACAATCGATGTCGTATCGTTGTATGTCATTAAAATTTTTCAAATATTTTTTTTTTTAAACAAAAACAAATTAAAAAATGTGACATACTATTGGACTATTAACAAGTAAGATTTCTATATTCGGCTGTGCCGAATCTTATATATCCTTAACTTCATATTTCAAGGTTCAATATTATAGAAATTTCAAAAAGTAATTTTTGAAGAACAAAAAAGTAGCAAAAACTTCCTTTTATGGGTTCCCACTTAATCCAGGCTCTACATAATATTTCTAGGTTCAATATTATAGAAAATTCAAAAAATACCTTTTGTAGCACGAGAAATGTCCCTTTTTGTAGGTACCTATATGCTAAATTTCATGTTTCTATGTTCAATATTATAGTAAATTCAAAAAGTACCTTTTGTATAACGAAAAAGTACCAAAACGTCCCCATTTATGTGTTCTGGACTAATCCGGGCTTTACATACTTAATATCATGTCTCTAGGTTCAATATTATAGAAAATTCAAAAAGTACCTATTGTAGAAAGAAAAATTAACAAAAAGTCCCTTTTTGCAAGTTCTTACGTAGTCAAGGCCCAACATGCTAAATTTCATGTTTCTAGGTTTAATATTATAGAAAATTCAAAAAGTACCTTTTGTGAAACATGAAATCGCTAATAAGTGAGAGATAGGTACATGTACCTATATGCTAAATTTCATGTTTCTAGGTTCAATATTATAGTAAATTCAAAAAGTACTTTTTGTAGAACGAAAAAGTACCAAAACGTCCCCTTTTATGTGTTCTGGACTAATCCGGGCTTTACATACTTAATATCATGTCTCTAGGTTCAATATTATAGAAAATTCAAAAAGTACCTTTTGTAGAAAGAAAAATTAACAAAAAGTCCCTTTTTGCAAGTTCTTACGTAGTCAAGGCCCAACATGCTAAATTTCATGTTTCTAGGTTTAATATTATAGAAAATTCAAAAAGTACCTTTTGTAGAACGAAAAAGTACCAAAAAGTCCCCTTTTATGTTTTCTGGCCTAATCCGGGCTCTACATGCTAAATTTCTTGTTTCTAGGTTCAATATTATAGAAAATTCAAAAAGTCCTTTTGTAGAAAGAAAAATTACCAAAAAGTCCCTTTTTGCAAGTTCTTACGTAGTCAAGGCTCAAAAAAAAATTCGGATATCTGGGGTCTTCTAAAAACTGATTTCAACATACACACAGACAGATAGACGGTCATGGCTAAATCGACTCCGCTATCTATAAGGATCCAGAATATATGAATATACTTTATAGGGTCGGAAAATTATATTATAGAAATTACAAACGGAATGACAAACATATATACCATTCTCAGGAAGGTGAAGCGTATAAAAAATTAAAAAAAATTAGAGAAATATTCTAACAAAACTATGTCATTATATTAAATACATTCGTATTAACTTAACATACAGTTAAAAATAAAGACTATTTTTCAAAAATGTTACCAAAATAATTATCTTCTCCGAAATCCTCAAAATTAAAAATTCAGTTATCGCTAATAAGTGAGAGATATCTTCTTTATTGATCACATACCCTTAAAGTTTTAAAATTTGCTTAAAAAATCATTCAAGCTTTTAAACAACTTCATTTTTTGATAAGTGTTATTAATAAAACTTAAAACAAAACTGGAGTTGTGACTTAAATATATATGAACATAATGTATAATATACATTGTATATGTATGTACTTTAAACCAAAAATATAAAAAATATTCTTACCTTAGAAGCTGCGAAATTTCCTCCTAGTTCTTATAATTATCATATTATATTTATTAATTTAATTAATTGAACTTGAAAACCCACTTTTTTAAATTTAATAATAATAATTTTTTATTAAAATTTATTTTTACTTGAATATTTACATTAATTTAGAACTTTTTTATTTTTTTATTTAAATAAATATAAAAATTTTAAAGATTTTACATTATTATATTAATTACAAATTAATTAACATTAATTACATATTATGCCAATAACGCACTTAATTACACAAACATACACATATTCAAACACGACCGCCATTTAATTTACTCTAATAAAATACTTCTTCAATGAAACAAAAAGCAAAGACAAAAAAACACATAGCTATTGCATATTTATACACATCTTGTATTCTGTCTTTACGCATGACAATAAAGTTTAACTTGTTGCACATACTAATATTCTTACAACAACAACTGCGATTGCAATGACATAGCAAAAGCATGTATGCAAAAACAAAAGAAATGACGGAGCCCTAGGGCTCCACTAAACAAACATGGAGTCGCAAAACTTGTGGCCAACATTTTCACTATTTCACGATAGATATTGATAAGTTTTTTTATTAAATTCATAAATCATATTGTTATTAACTTTTTTCACTAATTTTTTTAAACGTAATTGAACAATTTACTTATATTTTAATTATTTAAAAAACGTACACGAATTTTAGTAACGCTTAACGAAACCGGATGAAAAAAACACTCAATGAAATGTCAATTTGTGAACTACCATATTGTTTGGTCTGGGGTAGAGTACAAACACAATATGGCAACTCTTAAATGTTACAATTTTTATCTGAGTGATGTTTGGTTACAATCTTAGGAATTATTAAAAAATATATAATTATTTACATTAATTGGTTTATATTAATGAAGTTTTATTAAGTAAGTATAGTTTAAAATCTTTATAATTTAAATGTAAAGAAAAAAATAATTTTGTAACGGCTTGTTTCTATAAAACATCTGGTATACTTTTTATGATTTTACTGTTTAGACCGAAGTTGGCTGCAGTTCATTCGTTTTTTCTATCAATGGCCAGTGTTACCAGTAGCTTCACATGAAAAAGTGCTAAATCGTACAAGTTTCTAAAACTGTTAATTTTTTAATAATCACCAGCATAAATTTTACATATATAAAATTTTATTTTTCTTTTAATATTCTATGTTGTGTAACCAATTAATAAATATTGTAATTTTTTTAGAAGATTTAAAAGAAAACGTAATATTTCACTGATTATAAATAAAAAAACTTTTGTTTTAAAAGTATTGGAATGATTGTGTTTAGGGTTCTATTACTAAAATAGAAAGTCGAAAATATTGAAAAATCGTCTGGCTTCTTTATTTTATTTTTTAAATGATTCAAAAAACAAGATCTTTCAAGAAAGAAGTTTTATGTAAACATATCCAAACACTTATATTAAAGTTAACAATGATTTATAACACACTTTTTTATATAAAAACTAGTTTTAGTAGCCATTGATAACATATTACTTGTTTTTGGATAAGGCAGTGTAAATTCTCCTTATAAATATTAAAAACGTACATCATACTATTTTTTACAACTCTGTGGAAAAGAGTTTTGTTAAAATTGTATGTTTTATTTCACTCCAAATATTTTTATTTTACTTTTTCATCTCAGTTTATGAATTTTTGTGTGGATTCCTATTTTTAATTGTGTATTAATGTAAAAAAATGCAATAGGATTTTTAAGAAAAGTGTGAAAAATACTTTAAAAGTGAACATTGGCAGTTATTACTTTCCTTTTATAGATTTTTATACATATTTACAAATACGTCCAATGTCTACGAGACATTTTTTTAGTTGCTTATACAAATTTTTACTGCCTTTGGCTTTACCTTCAACCAATAATAAAAAATTATTACAAATTTAAAGGGAAATTCCAACGAAAACTACAATAAATAATGTTAAAAGACGAGGAGGATTATAAAAAGGAAAATTTTTTGTCTATATTATTAATGTCGGCAAATGTTGCCCTAACATTGGTGGTAATGTTGGCAGCCTGTCTCTGTTGCAAGAAAAAAATCCCAAAGTAAGTAAAAACAAGGGAGATTCGTATTTATTTTGAGCTTACTCTAAGTGAAACCTTTCTAAAAACAACAAAAACAACAGCTCTAGATGTGATGTATTGATGATTATGTTGATATTGTTGTTGTTGTAGTTGTAATAGTAAATTGAATTCACGGGGAAAGTAAGCAAGCACCAATGCATCATGTTACAAAAAGAAAAAAAAACAATAAATTGTAGTCAGTGAAGACCGAAACTGTTACACCTTATAACTAAAACTTTATTATAAATAATATTAGATACAACAGATATTTTAACTAAAACTAGTACTAAATTTCTTTCTAATAAACAGTTTAAACTTTATTCCGGAATGATAGTTGAAGCATTTGCAAGTAATTTTTATCAATCGAGAAAATTTGTAGATGAATAGTAAACGGAATGACAAAATCAATATACTCACATAATTTTTGATTTTTTACTTATATACATATTGTGTGATAATGCAACATAATTATTATTCGCTGTAATATTGTGATGTTATTAATTTTTTGTTATGCTTCGCTTAAGATATTTTAAGTACCTATATAATTTTATTTATATTCTCTTTAAAAATTTTTAATCTTTATAGAAATGACCTTATGGGTCTGGAGGGTAAAGTAAAGTTAAATAATCCTGATGATTTAGTAGTAGTTACCACCTTAAATACCAGTGAATCACATGCAGATCTTAATAATTCAACTATTTCCCAAGGAGACTCTGAGAAAAGGTATAATAATTGCTGTTTTTTGAGTGGAAAAATAATTAAAGTTTAATATTGTTATTTTTTTAGAGCTAGTACTGCAGCACATCGTTCCTTGCCCGATATACCAGTAGCTGATGTTAATGGCGATACTGGCTCAGAGTTGTATGAAACTGTAGCTGATAAAATGCTATTGGAATCTCAAAATCAGATTAAAAGTCGTAAGTTTAAATGCTATTTGTTCTTATATCATATTGTAAGCTAAGTTTTAAATTTTTTAATACCTACTACCTATATAAATATAAAAAAGTAGAAAAATATAAATACAATCGCAGCCTCTTTTTTACCAAATATCTTTTTTTTTTGTGTAACATTTATTCTCATAAAAACTTGATTTACTTTTCGTTTTAGCACCTATTTAATTTTAGAAGGTCAAATGACTCAACCCTCATTATTATGCTATTATTTAATAAAAGTACATATTTGCCAAAGATACTTCATACTACTGGTTGTAGTATAAAAAAAAATATTTATTTAAATCGTACCTATTCTAAATCAATTTTTATTTCTAAATTAATAAATTAATGGAAATATTTGCATTGGTACAAATGAATATTTATGTATTTAAATCTTCTCTGCAAAATTAATTTAATAATTATCCTTTGGCTTATCTTTATAGATTTCATAAAAGTTCAAATTCCACAAAAAATGAAATCATGTTAAAGAGACTTTTTTGTTTAAAAAATAAACAGCTTCTTGTTACATTTACAAATAAAATGATAATATAATAAACTTTTTCAAAATGGAAATTATACCTAAATATTTTATAACCTTATTGCATTTACTCTAAACGGTTAAAAGTCAAAAAATAAAATTTTATTATTTTTTAGCTACTCCCAGTTTGAAAAAACAAATAAGTGTTTCACAACATAGTTCCATAAGTCAAGCAGATGACGTTAGTTCACCATATTCAAGAGTTAAAAACTCGCCACACGACTATGCTAAAGTAAGTTATTAAAAACACATCAAATAAAATAAAATAATCTCCTAATTTATTTTACACAAACCAAACAGGTAAGACCAACGGAACATCCTTATGCTCAGTTAAATGCACCATCAACATCTCAATCTGCTAATGCACAACTTAATACATCCCACGTAGACATTAGCAGTCAGTCAATAGGTACACAATCTGTTTCTATAATCAATGAACAACAACATCAACAGCGTACATCACATCACAGTGATAATTCTCAAAATCACAATGAAACCCCTGCACCTCAGGTTGAAATACCTGCTGCTTCGGCAATTGCTGGCATGATATCGGCCAGTCAAGATTTACCTTATATGACGCCACCAATAGCTAATCAACATTTTAGTGGAGACTCACAGGATTCTTCCAGTAATATATATATTTTTTAATTTGTTTCCCAATTTAATTTACAATATGTTTTAATTATTTTACAGAAGGTTATACCAGTATTAGTGTACGAGAACCTTTAGCCAATATTTTGGCACAACAACCAGCACCACAAGTGCAAATACGCAGCACAACACATTCTCGTGATGTAAATGATTCGCATTATGCCACAGTATCAGATGATTCGGGTAAGTTGTAAAATTATGTTGTAAATTATGAATAATTGGGCTGAATTGATAATTGAGTAAATTTTTCACTAAATAAAACCTTTTTAACAAAAAAGATTGGCTTCAAAGAAAAATTTACAATAATCTTATTTGCAGCAAAAAAATGGTATTTTCTTTTAAAAATGTTAATATATTCATATTAAAGATGAAGATTAAACACCAATTTTCTAATGGATTTTTAAAAAAAATTAAATAATTATTTAGCTTAATCGAGTATGCAAAAATAAAACTTCTGATCAGTTGTCATAAAATGTATATAACTAATTACAATACAAATTTCAAATTATGTATTTTAAACATAGACGAAACCTATGCTGCCATTGAAGATCCCAATACACGTTTACAACATGCCAATACCACAACTGATATTTATACTAGTGGTTCTGAGACATATGCCCAGATACAACCAATGCAATCACCTAATTCTATAGTAGTTTCAGTTGAAATCAATAATGCCAGTACATCAACTTTGGCATCATCAAACTCTACGCTGACTGGTGCAGCAGCACCTCATAATACTTCACTATTATCATGTGAACAAGCAAATACTTCATTGTCGTCTCAACATTCGTCTAGTACAGTTATAGGACCTTTACGTAGCAGCTTAGAGCACAATTCGAATAATACACCAATTCCACCACCTGTTGATAGTTTACGGGCCCAAATGCATTCGAGGCAGGCCTCAGCATCGTCTAATAATAGTTCTTCTTTGTGCAATTTAGGTTCACCAAAACCCGAAAAACGACAGGCTAATTCGCCTCTACCACCGACTCCAAAGTCAAATCTTTCGTCAAGCACTCAATTGCAAGCAATGAGTTCCACCAGCAACTTGACTTCGGGACGAAATTCTGTTATATCTGTGATTGAATGTGCGGGTGAGTTGAATGAATTGGGCTCTGGAGAACTATCGCAACAAGATGGTTCACCGCAACGTAGAAACAAAAGCCTAAGTCCTTCCAAAGATATAGAGGGAATGTATGCTAAGGTAAACACTTTTTTACATTATTTTATTATAAAGTAACAATTTAAAAATTGTATATTTTTTTATTATTTATTACAGGTCATGAAGAAAAATAAATTTTCAAGAAACTCACCTTCATCACAAAATAATTCACCAGTATTGCAACGCAAAAACGATGAACATAATTCTGCTAATTTAGGCTTGAGTCCTCTAGATTCAATGGCCGCTGATCTTTTAGAAAATAATGTTAGTGTTTTAAGCTCAGGCGATAGAAGCCGCTTACGCAGCAATAGCTATGGCGCCACTAAGGATCACGGTTACGAAACTATACCAGCCGATGCTATGAGATCAAATTCATCGCATGGAGTCATTGAAAATCGAAAATCTGATTGTTATGCTCATATTTTACAAAAGGAACGCCAACGTGAAGGTGGTATGTAGTATTTTGCATTACTTTCTAATTTAAAACATTTTTCCTAAAAAATATCTACGTATATATTTTTATGTTGTTCATATGTATGTGTCTTTTTTCCTCTTCCATGGTTTTATATCTTCCTAAACACTTTTTTATTTGTTCCAAAAAAAAAAAAATAATTAACGCTTTTATGCTTTATACTCCTTTTACCCATTTAAATTACAAATTTTGTGACATAAAAATTTAGTTTTGCCAAAATGAGACAAAAAATCAATTCCATTATCATTTTTAATGTCAAAAGACAAACTAAACTAAAATGTAATAATACAACGAATTTCTCAAATTTGGAACCAGTGGTTAGTATCTTAAAAATTCGTGCTTGTTTTATTAGTATTTGCATGACAACGATTCTGTAATGATTTTATTACTTTTTAATTTGTAAAGTGAAAAGTAAATCTGATTTTAATAAATGTTTTATGAGGACTTTTTTATGGATATAAGAGTGGTGTGGTTCATAAAAAATATCCTTATTATTTGAAGACTTGATTCTAAAAAAGGTTTACTGATCATGCTATAGTATGCACTTCAAATATGTAATTATACCACAGTGAAAAATATAATTTTAGCTTTAATCGAAATCAATTAAAAAATTCATGTTTAAATTTAATTTTAAGAACTGTAAATAAAAATATTATAATTTAATATTTTTTTTAAATTAAAATTTTATTAGACTATTTAAAAATTTGGCAATTTCGTTTTTGTAACTTTTTTTAAAATTTGCTCCTATTTCCCAAAAATATTTTAGTTCATACCTCATCAAAACCACCGATTACCGTCTATAGTGTACAATTAAACAGTAGCGATAAACATTATGAAACTATTGCTAATCCCGGCTTAACAAATAGTTCAAACGATCCTGGATACGAAACATTATTAAAACCAAAAATTAATTCCTCCTTAATTGATGACAGTGAAAAAAAATCTTCCGACTATGATCCAAATTATGAAGTGCTTAAAGGACCAAATGTTACTGCTTGCATCAATTCAGCAGGTGCCTCGGATGATGGTTATGCCAAAGTATTGGAAAAGAAACGTATAAATATCGATGAAGATTCCATTGACGGTTACAGCAAGGTGAAGGGAGAAGAGAGCGATGATATGCGCAATGTCACTACTGGGGGTTATAGTACTATTGCCGATGTCAAGGGTCCAGATGCTAACCACAACTATGCCAGTATTTTGGAAGCTAAGGGAGGAGCGGAAGGCAGTAATGAAACTGATAGCGATCACTATGCACGCATTGCTGAGAAAATTGAGCCGACTACACCAACTTTGCCTCTCAGCAATTCCAGCAAGTCAATGGTAGATGAGTTACTAACACCACGCACCGCTGATTTATCCATAACTTCACCAACATCCATTACTAGTAGCTCCATCTTAAACACTAGTTCCATTAATTCCACATCCACTAATCAGACCACCACTAGCACAATAAGTTCACGCCAAACTCCTACCTCCTCTTCTCAATATGAATCCCTTACAGGAAGTGAAACTGACCCCAACTATGAATCCGTCTGCTATTTAAATACATCTGGCCAGGAAAATCCATATGAACGTCTGCAGACCGAGTTCTCTGATGACACCCAACTAAGTTCGCCACCATTAAGTCCGGCTACATCAAACACCAGTTCATCAGCCCATACGCCGTCAGCCATGCAAACAGAACATTCCACCAACAAAACATTAGCAACAAATGGTTCCAAAATTAATTTGACAGCTGATCCAAATGCAGATATTTTGGTCAATGACTATTTTCAAGTATAAACACAATTTTTTAAGTACTCTAAAGTGATTCCATTAATTAAACGATTAATGACTTTTTATATAAACATATAGATATATACAAACAAATCAACAATTAAATAAATTAATAGTGCTGTTGTAGTGACACAGTTAGCCAGAGTTATAGGGAAAATACATATATATTTTTAAGGCTTTGCTTAGCAATCTCCATCATTATTAAGTATTTGCACATACACACATATCATTTCAATGATACTTTATAAGAATCTTCGTTTATAGCTTTAAAAAAGTTTGATTTTCATTATTTAAGAAAAAAATTAAGTACCATTTCCAAATTCTATTGTACAATATTTTATTTCTCCAATTTTTTTATACAAATTTTTGAAAAAAATACAAACTATTTTTGGAAAATTTGTAAATAGGGGAAATAATTATTTTTGTACTCTATGAAATTGTAAATGTTTTAATAGTACTTTGTACTATACACTCCGTATGTAAATACACATACACAGATTTTATTATAATTATTATTTAAAAATTGTTTTTATTTGTAATACTTATATTTGTTTGATCTTTTCTCTTCACCATTTTTATTTTATTTTTTTCTCCATTTTTGTTTTACTCCATTATTGAGTGTCACATTGGGGCACCAAATGCAGCTAAAGTTGTTTTTTTTTTTCTTGTTGTTTTATAATTTTTTTAAAAATAGTTATTATTATTTTTTTCTTTAAACTATACAATACAAAGCACAATTAAACGCACTCATGCACTTTTGTTAAAACATTAAAATTTTTATTTTATTTTTTATTTTGATTTGCTTAGATAAAAAATTATATCTAAAGTTGAGAATAGAAAAGAGAAATTACATTACAAAAAATTTACATATGTTTAATTTTTTATTAAATTATTTATTATTTCAGAACATACAAATGAAATAAAATTATATATTAAATAAGGCCTTTTTTAATATGCCTATAAAATAATATCGAAGTTTTTATTAATTAGTATTATATAATTGATAACTGGTAAGTTTAAAAGACAACAAGTATACATTAGACTAACTCTCAAAAAATGGTGCTCTAATGTAATATGTTGTTACCCAAAATATTTTCGGGTACGTTTTGTCCATTCCTGAGCTGGACATTTCATTTTAAATTCAATATTTTACCCTTCTTCAAAAAATTTTTGTTATATTTTATAATGGTTTCCAAAATATTTCTAGTCTATCGATGGCCGTGGGCTGGGCCTCTTACAAAAAATCCCTTTTTATTTACTGTTTTTTTTTTAATTTTGCAGTATTTCTTAAACAAATATACAAAAATGTGGTATCATTTAAAAAGACTTTTGTGCAAAATTGTGCATACATTTAATTTTTATTAGTGAAAAACTAAAGTTTTTAATATTTTGGAATATGACAATTATGAGCTGACGGTTATTTTTGATTAATACATCATTTGATGCGGCTTTAAAACCCCTTTCAAACGATATCCCATATGTGATCTTTAGTTTCAAAACAAAAAATAATTCAAAAATACCTTTTTTAATTTGGTCTAGCTCACGAACGGTCATCGCTATACTTAAAATATTTTGGGAATCATTACAAAACAATGCAAGGTAAATTTTGAGATGTGTAACAAAAACACGTTTTTGTTTTCCATTGATGAAGGTAAATAATAAATTTAGTCAAAAGGAATTTCAGGATAGAATTTTAAAGAATCAAAACTAGCACAAAATATATAAAATTTTGAAAATGTACACCGAATACTGTAATTCTTATGAAAAAATTACTGAAACATAAAAAGTTTTAAAATTCGTCTTAATTTCTTCATTTTTTTTTTAATTAACCCATATTAATTTTTTTAGTTTTAAGGTGTTTTTGATCTAATGGGTTAACAAGCACATCTTTAGTTTTTGCTTTCAACGTGGGTTAATTAAAGTGCTAAAATCATCTATTATCTTCATTTATTTATAAAGCCGTTATTAAATAAAAGAAACAAAGCTCAAAGAAAATAAAAAGATTACTTAATACGTATGTATGTACTTATAAAAATCATATTGCATTAATGTTTTACAATTTTTAAATAAAATAATTATGAGTGCTAATAAAAATTTAAATAATTTGCGTGTTGTTATCCACATTAATGAACAAGATGTTGAGGATCAAAATACAAATTTTAAATGTGTTCTCAGGAAGGGATTAAAAGGAAATTTAAATCGACATGTAGTACAACCTTTGCAACCAATACGTTCTCTACAATCCTTAAACGATAATCCAGCATATGATAACACAAAAGCTGAGGTATTATTAATCGATGATAAATCATTGCAATTAAATTTATTATCGATTGAAGAAGATGATGGCCCTTTTACGAACATTTCTCATAAAATGCATTTCGATCACGTTAGTCATTCTACTGTTGAAATGATCAAATGTGAACTAGCTATAGTAATGGATGATCTTCTGGTTAAACATAAAAATACTTGTATAATACGTTTTGCAACTAAGCAAGAAATGGATATCACCATATTCTTTGATCTTTTCATAACATTTCTTAATAAACGAATTTATCATCAGAAATATAAATTGCAATATATTAAATTGGAATGTCTGGACATAGCGGCAAGCGTAGGAAATTCGAAAAATGCACCATCTGAAAAAGGGTTCACAATGAAAGCCAATCTAGCTGGACTAGGAGACAATAGCGATGATGATTGCAATTATAATGATAAAACCTTCAGGTTAAGAAGAAATTCCGCAAATGAATTTCGTTCTACTAGAGATCTACTGTTGTGGCTTTTAAATGAATATAATTATAAGTTTGCTGATAATAAAGGACATGAGAAATTGCAGTTTACATTTTCTTTAGTTGACCACCATCAAAATCTTTTTAAAGTAAAATTATCACTTTTTAATATATATTTAGATTTGATGAGTACCGATGATCGCAATCATTGGCACCAATATATGGATCATATGGGTGAAGGCTGTCAAGGACTAGATTGTAATTTTATACATTCTGGTTTGACGATAAGTCTCTCAGGCCACATAGAAGGTATAGCCAGTCTTAATACTCTTTTGCTATTCGATGTGCCGACCAATATTAAAATGACAGCTGATACAATAGAAATGCTGCAAATGGCCCATAGCGTGATTAAAAACAGGAGAAGAAAAGAATTGCTGTTGAGCAAAAAGTTGGTCAATTTAAATCGCCGTAAAACTTTATCTTCAAATGTTTCCACAAATTTTATTCTACCAGACCAAAATAAGGATTTGAATAATAATCTGAATATAAAACTGAAAAAAGAACGTCGCACATCCTTGCCATTGTTAAAGAATTGGCCAACGAAAGGATTATCTTTGTCCACGCCTTACAACATTAATCACACAATTATAAGTAAGCCTCTGTGTGACAAACCACATTCTAGTAATGATTTTAATACCCTCAGTGGTTGGTATCGGAAAATAGATGAGCGCTTTAGAAAAATTTGTCAATTGCGTGAGAAGTATTATAATCGTTATTTTGAATTAAAAATTAAAGAATTTTCCTTAAATATCCAACAAGTTTTTAATTCAGTGGAAACATACATTCCACAAAACGAAAAAGATTCCATCGGGCTACAAGATAAAGTAGAGTTACAAGAACTTTTTAAAAGTTATAATGATGTACGCTCCTTGTTTCGGCATTTATCGGAGGACATTAAAGATTCAGATTTTGAGGAAATTTTAAACATATATTTGGAAACCAAGTCATTCGATTTAAACAAACATAATTTAGCTTTAAAACAAAAATATTTATATATGTCCCAAGAACATTTAAAACTTACTCTTAACAATTTATTAGTTGATATGATATAACTTAGTTTTGTTAAAATGTATTTGTCGTTGCCTTGTTGTTTAAAAATTTGTAATGAATATTTTTAGTAATAACAATGATCTCTAAACAATTTATTAAGTGATATAAATGTTTAATGTATTGTGTTGTCTTGCTATTTCAAAAAATTGTAATAATTATTTATAATGATTAAATTTAATAATAAAGAAATGTGTTTGAAAAAAGTCTAGTCTTATTTATTTCATAATTGATTTCATTACTGTTGAAAACATTGTGTTTGCGCCCCAACTAGTCAGTTATTTTCCATATTTTTGAAGAATGCAGGTTCATAGATTTTTTGCATTCTTAAACAACCAAATAAGTCAACAGAATGTTTATATTTTAAATTGTCTATATTTTATTAATTGAAAAACAAGTATGTTTGTGTTATTCAAAACTTTTTTTGTGGAATAAAAATGTGTATGTGATGAACTCTTTTTAAAGAATTTTTAATAAAAAAAATTAAATATCTACCTGTACATAGAATATAGAAAATGTTTATTTAAAAAATATATTATATATAGGTAATGTATATGCTGAGAAACATTTATAAAACATGTGTAATATCTGTTTATTACACATGTTTTATAAACGTCTAATTAAATTTAATATTTTTACGAGTTACCTTTTCAAGGTTAATTTAGGGTGGTTTTAGTGATGCTATCAGATAGTAATTATAAAACATAGCGTCAAAACACATATGTAAAACAAGCAACATACTATGAAACGTAACAATTTACACAAAAAATATTTAAAACCAATAAAAAAATGACAAAATGAAAATTGTGAAGAAATACGCCCGACTAACGCCGCCTCTGCAAACGTCGCTACCGTATTTCATTCACTAATATTACCACCATTGCCATGTGGCATATTGTGTTGAGATTGTCCTGGTTGTTGGGGATGGTGTTGAGCTGATGACGAGGCAGCTGCGGATGATGACGATGATGCTGGTGCTGATGAAGATGTTGACGCTGCCGTTGATGTCTGCTGCAGAGACTGATTGAGTAATGCCAAATTACTGGCTTTCATGCGGGCTATAGTGGTATTTGCCATCCCTCCAAAAGCTGAGAGACATGGTGACATACAAGGCGTTGAGCAGAGGCTATTACTGATCTCACACTGGTCAAGTAGGCGGAGTAGCTCGTTGGTATCGGGTCCGCCATTGATTTTCTGCGCCTGGCTTTCATCTTTTTTGGAAAATAAAGATAGCGCTGTTGTGAGATCCCACATTTGTATGTTGCCATTGCAATGACCCGTCAATATAAAACGAGAGCCCATTCGAGAGCTAACCTCACATTCATGGACGCAAAATGATGTTATCGACGAACCATCAACAGATTTTATCACACAAACCCGTTCACCATTCGAAGCTAAACGCACATACAGTTGATCTGTTTCTGGTACAACTTTTTGTACAAATATTTGCTCATCATAATCACCATAGGGACCAAAATCATTGCCAGCTACATAACTATAATTCGATTCTGTTGCTTCCAAAGATACGATTTTAAAAGATGCCTCTGGTGTAGAGCCGGGCTGTGTTGATAACATGCCACGAAATCTGGTCAGACTCCAGGTACGTACATGGTGATATTCACTGCACACTGAAACTAGATATTTTTCAGAGAGCATAACTTTTGTTACAGGACTTTGATGTACAGTGAAAGTTTCGAAAAGATGAGGACCATGACCAGCAGTTTCCGGATGCTGTACAATAATACGTACTGCACCACTTTTTGTTCCGTAAGCAATTTCAATCCAATTACCACTAATGCCTACAACAGAAATATACAAATGTATCCAAAACAAGTTAAATTAAATAAACAGCCTAAAACAATGCAACTTACTTGAAGTTTTTGGTGTTAAATACACCGAAATTGCAGTTATTGGATCTAAATTGGGATCTTTATACAGTTCAGTTACAAGTAAATCATTGTCCTTCATTCGCAAGGGAAACTTTTGCATATCTGCAAAAATTGTTAAATAATTTTACATAAAACTGAGTTAAATATAGTACTAAAATTAAAATTCAATCATTTTTAATTATTTATTTTCTGTATAGCCGACCTTTAGATACAGGTTTTAAAAAAGGTTCATAGGAAATGACACATTTAACAGTAATAAAAAAAATATTTAAATTTGAAATGGTAATTTTGATATATTTTGTACTTTATAATTTTGATCTGTAAACTTACCTATATAATATATGGAACCGTTGTTACAACCCAATAGTAGGAATGAACCTGCGGAATCAAATGATAAAACCGGTACCAAATCCTGTATTTGCCAGTGCTGGGTCATAGCGTGCCAGACTCCTATTTTCCCCGACGATGACAAAGCTACCAATTGGCTACCAATAAAAAATAAATACTCTACTCGTACATTCAAATTAAATGTACCGATATCAGTTTTATTTCCTCCCTCATGGATACTCCACAAACGTATCTGACTGCCATAAGATATTGCCACCATCTTGCTGGGTATAGGTTCAGCCGTCGACATGTTAACCTTGGAGTTTATAGCAATCCTTTCGATTGTGGAGTCTATGTAGGGAGAAGTGAAAACCAATTGCCAGCCATTGGAATCTTTGACTCGGTAACAGGCCACAAAATGAGCATAGGCCACTGCGAACCAATTTTGATGAGCTTTAATGATTTGTACACGCAAGGGATCAACCCAATTTGAACTGAGTGTTGGCGAAAATACTAAGCCGACATCATTACGTATTAATTTATTTAAATCTGCCGATGAGTTTCGAGAATGACGCATAAAATCTAAAGAAGGATTTCGAGAATGTTCACCACGATTGTTATTTGACCAGCAACGGCTGTCTTGTGAAGTAGAACTACCACGTCCCAATCTCAAATCCCACGATGAATTACGTGAATGAGAGCTAAGACGATTAGATACCACATTCGCAGATTCTGGCACACGCACCATTGAACCTGGACGAGCATTTGAACCGGCCGTTGAAGTTGATGGCAAGCATTGTTCCAGCGGCACTGGTGCTGCTGACATATTCACCGCATTGTTACGCGGAGAATTAGAATCAATGGAAGAACATCCTTGTTGTTGATTTACAACAATATTATCATTAGGCGGTATAGCCGGAGCTGGTAGAAAACCGTAGAATAAAACATCTCCACAAGAGGAATGATTTAAATCTTCACATAGTGCTAAACGCTTTACCAATGGTGTCAAACCATAATATTCAGATTCATGGCGTAAAGCTCGTATTTCACAGTTTTTTATATCAATTTCCTTGGTTCGTAAATAATTTAATATTATAGAAAATAATGATGGATCTCTATCGATAAATATTGCCCCTGTTTCATCTTTAAGGCTAGATATGCGCCCACTGAGTAAGGCTGTAAAAAATGTATCCGGTATCCAGGTAAGAGTTTGGCGTGATGTGGAAAATCTATTAATAGAAACAAAACTGTATAGCTTAAAAACCCCAACTTTATACCTATAGCATTTTCAGTTTTAAACAAATTATCACGGAAGTTGGATGATGATCTTTTATTAGAAAAATATATAAAAATTTCTAAACAACAAGACAGCAGATATACGTACTTCGTATATTGTTCGATTGACTCAGAAAGTGATTCTAAATCGCATGCATTTAGATTTTACAATAGTACACATACACAAAATAAACAAAACTATTTGTTATCATAGGTTTTATTTTTATTTATTTATTTTTTTTTTTTTTGAAGCTCCAACGCAACAGTAAAAATTACTATACATATAATATGTACAAACATCATCATCCATCAACGTAATCAAGCAATATTACAAATACACAGCAATAAAAACAATAAATAGTATAAAATAAAAGATTTCACTTGCCTCTGACCCCCTACATTTAGATTAACCAAATCACCACTATGAGCAAAGTAGGACATGTCTTTTGTGTCCCAACTTTTATGTGGCTTCTGCTGTATGGGGTCTGTTTTAATCTGCTCGACTCACTCTGCGAACGGATTGTTTTTGTTTACTCCGTTATTTGTTCCAGTCTTCTTATTCAAATGCTAATATGCAAATGATTATTGTATTTAAATAAATTATTTTATGACTAAACATTTAAATTCCAGTATGCAATTGTTTGTTTTATTTTTGGAAATTCACATAAGAAAAAAATTAATCAATGTTTCCTACGTTGTTGACGTTGTTGCATTTAAACCAGTGTTGTTAATTTAGCGACTTTTCTTCCAAAACTATATATTTTTAAAATAAGTTTTTAGAAAGTGTTACATATTGTTCAATTACTTCGAAAATGTCATAACTCAAAATAAATTTTTGTAACTAAAAAGTTTTAAAGAATTTCAAATAATTTAAAGTTTTAAAAATTACCATTATTTATTCTAATTGTCAAAACTAAAAACAAACTCGGGTTTTTACTATAGACACACATTATTACAAACGTTATTAATAACAAAATCTAAAATTTAAAAAGTCTATTCAATCATGTTTCTATTTTTATTTCATAAATTCTAAAAGCAAACTGTATGGAATATAGAAACTATATTTTTTACATAAACATTTATTTTATAAATAGAACAATTTCGAAAAAAAAAATACTTCATAACTATTAAAAATTCGTAAAGTCCACTTTTTGTTTGAACTTTGAATATAATATTAGAGTAAACAACACTGATATAAGACTAAAATAAAACGTTGCCAGACCAATATAGAAAAACAGCTTGTAATTTTTTGGCTTATAGTTTAACATCCATTAATTTAAAAATATTTTATCTCGATTTTTAATAAAGCTGTTTTGCTTATTCCGTAACCTACTCAGAAGTACAATGTCAACCGGATCATATTGCCATAAAAATCCTATCGTTAAAATTAGGAGGTAATTCATTTGACACAAACATTTAACAAAAATAATATAGTTAGTACTTATAATCTACTAGCAATGGTGGACGTGGCACCTTCAATACGAATTAAATACACAAAATCGCGTATGTATTTGGGAAACTAAAGTCCTAAAATTTTGCATGAACAATAATTATTCATCTTTTGGAATTACACATACATATACAATATACGATTGTATACAATAAAAAAGTTTAGGGATCTAAGTTTGTTCCAAAAATGTATTTTACTTGTTTGAAGAAATTATTTAAACCTATTATTTTAATTCTTTTATGAGCTGCCTACATATTTTTCTAATAACTCCTGCTTGCGTTTTCGAAGCAGAGCATCCTCAATGTCTTTTTGTGTAGGTACAGGCACATGTGCTGTGAATTTAGGTGCAAGTAATTCCATGGGATTTTCCTCTCTTCGAGAGTCCTTTGCATCTTCTGCCGCCTCTCGAGCTGGTATAGACAAAGGATAAATGTCATCATCATTATCATCGTCCTCCAATTCGGCATGACCATCGCGAGCCATTTTCTCTTTCCATTCACGAACAGCTTTTTGTATAGCCAAATGTTCAATACGTTCCTCGATTGGTATCAAAATACCATCATCGTCATCTCTATATCCATAATATTCGGCGTCTATATCTTTCATGAGTTCTGCTCGAGTTTTGCGTGGTGGCGGTGGTGGTTCTTGTTCGAACAGTTCCCGAACACCTGGTAAATCTTTTGCAGCGCCAAAGTACTTGTAACCTCGATTGCCAGGAACTTCACGACCTTCGGCATCAAACATTTTGGGACCATAACGACGATAATGAGGTCCACCTAAAGCGGATATTTGATTTTCCCAATGACGTTTTTCTCTGAGTAATTTATTGATTTCATCGTTCAAATCACGTATGCGAAATTCTCCAAGACCAGCTATGAAAGAAAATTACATTTAATATAACCATTAGTACCTTTTATACACAATTCCCCAAAAAATCTTACCATTTTGTATTTGTGCTACTTTGTTGGAAATTTCTCGTATGATTTCTAGACGGTATTTTTCACATTTTGGCAGATCATTACACTCTGAAGCCAAGTAGGGACGTCGATCTTTTTCTCCTGACTCAATTTCTTTAGCCGCTCGCCAACGGGCCAAGGTGGTCCTAAGAAAATATTTATATTTATTGTGGCAATTTTTGTAATTGCAATATAATAGTTTTACTTACATAGCCTTTTCAGCATTACGAGCCTGTAAAAAAAATTATTATTAATTATTTTATAAAAAGAAATTTAATGTACGTATTTACCATGTTTTTTATGTTTTGCGGAGTTTTTAACAAAACGTTTTGTTTACAAACTGGCAATCAGATGTTTGAACTGTATTGCCGACAGTCATTGTTTCTTTTAAAAATTTCCCAGCAAACATTAAATAATATATTAGGCAAAATTGATATGTTTGCTTTTACAATTATCATGTAATGTAAGTTGATATTATTCTTGTTGATATTATATTACACAAATATTTATTATGCTAAACGTCAAATTGTTATGATTATAACAGATTAGCAAGTACAGACGGCTTTTATTAGCGCTATAACTAGGGTTCTATAGTTGAAACGAAAAGTCGACTTTCGACTTTTTTCATTTAATTAAAAGTCGATTTTTCGACTTTTATTATTTTATAAATTTTAAACTTTTTCCGACTTTTCGTCTTTTTTTTACTTTTTTCGACTATTTCCGACTTTTTTCGACTATTTCCGACTTTTCTACTTTTTTCGACTTTTTCCGACTTTTCGACTTTTTTTGACTCTTTCCGACTTTTTTCGACTTTTATTTACAAAGTCGACTTTTTTCATAGACGATAGTCGAGTTATCGACTTTTTTGGAACAAAATAGTGGACTTCCACTTTTCGACTTTTTTTCGACAAAAAGTCGATTTATAGAACCCTAGTTATAACGTCGTTATGACAGTGTTGTCTTTACAATTGTTTAGACAACGTTTTCTTGATAACAAATAGGGTTCTATAGTTAAAACGACTTTTTGACTTTTTTCATTTAGTTTAAAGTCGACTTTTTGCATTTTATGAAAGTCGATTTTTCTCGACTTTTTGACTATTTTCGACTTTATTTGACTTGTTTCTACAATTTTCGATTTTTCGACTTTTTCCTTCTTCTTCTTTCGACTTTTTCCGACTTTTCGAATTTTTACGACTTTTCGACTTTTTCCGACTTTTCGACATTTTTCGACTTTTTCCGACTTTTAATTTTTTTTTCGAATTTTTGACTATTTTTGACTATTTTCGACTTCTTTCGACTTTTATTAACAAAGTCGACTTTTCGACATTAGTCGAGTTATCGACTTTTTTGGGACAAAATAGACTTCGACTTTTCGAATTTTTTCGACAAAAAGTCGATTGTTTGATTATTCGAAAGTCGATTTATAGAATCCTAGTAACAAACATCATTTTATTGTAAAATTTGTATAGTATTTTTGTGCAATTATAAAAAATTAACATAAGTTTTAGTAAAATTAATGTTTATTTACAAAATTTGCATGTAATTTTAATCGTTTTTATTAAATATAGCATTATTTCTATAAAATTATCTGTGAGCTGTTGTGATAATTCAGCATTTTGTTACAACTTTTCATGACAATAAACAAAAAACTGAGTTCATATAAGATCTGGTTCACACTGGGAAACTTGATTTTTGTGTGTGAGAGAAAGAAATATCAACCATCTCTTTCTCTTACACACAAAATCAAAAGTTTCTCAACAAAAGTTTTCCAATATGAACCAGGTCTAAGTAAACGGTTATTGGAAATGTTTGCAGAGCCTTAATGAAGCTATGTGTCGGTTCACCAACGATTTTAAGCCGCCGCCAAAAATTTTAGTTTATGTCGCCTCAGCTAATTTTGTCGGCGCTGGTCTTTGATTCCCGCCTGATTTAATTTGTCGCAATTTTTCACGCATTCTGCAACAAACCACCAAACAAAAAATAATTGTGAAATTTCGGAAAATAATTTGAGAAAAGTTTTTTTATCATTAATTAAAATACAAATTTGTCAAACTAACTGAAAGTAATTCTATTATATTTTGCTGAAAACTTTATCAGTTAAACAAAAATGCCCGGCATTGCATCTCTCTCGAAAGGCGTCATTCCTGTAAGTTATTTTTTGCAATTGCGTTTTTAGTATTGTAGTATACCTTTTTTTTTGAAAAATATTTATTTTATTTGCAATTTTTTAGCGCATTATGGCTGGGGAAGAGGTCGATTCTCCTGTCCTACAAATTCTTTGTGCCAAACGTATCCGGGACTCAGACCGCTTGCGTCTTTTAATTTCAGACAGCCAATATTTCAATAGCTTTGCGATGCTGGCGTCGCAATTGAATGCCACATTTGGTGATGGCAAACTTAAAGATAACTCCATTGTAAGAGTTGACAAGTATATCACGTCGGTTGTTAATAAAAGTGATGCCGGAAAGTAAGTACCTACTTATACCTAATATTATATGCTTTACACATATATAAAAATAAATAGATAATAGAATATACAAAAGTACAATTGCAAAATATTGGCAGTTTTGATAGAACTAGAAATTTGAGTCTTGCTTACTATCCAATAATAATAACGTTAGTACAAATTTCATCCAAATCGATTTTTTGATGGAGTAACTTGACACGAAGTTGCTAATATACATAAATACGTATTTTATGTACCCATATGCACAAGTCTGTACGAAAAATTGCATTGTTATTGGAGAAAGATTTTTTTAATATTGTGAAATACCTACATACATACATATATGCATGATTGAAAATAGCCTCATATGTAGTATCTTTTTATACCCTCCAACATTATCAGTGGTGATAGATAGTATTTATAAGTTAGTCTTTCATTGTGTACCACAAGAAATATTGATTTGAGACCAAACATAGTAAATAAATTCTGGATTCTAATGAAAATCTGAGTTTATTTAGTTATATGTATCTGCCTCAAACATGCTCACGATAAAAGTTTTGTAGAATTGTCAATCATATATGGCTTGGTTGTTAACAAAGATTTCATTTGAAAAAAAAGAAAAAACTAAAAGGAAATCAGATACTTCCAAAGATTATTGATGAATTTTGTCACATGTTATTTTTTTCACCCAGGTATAAATAATGTTCATAATCAAAACAATCGATCCAAATTTTCCAACGTACATATATCTGTATCGGTATATAATTGGTCTTAGCTCCCATGTATTGTCCACCTCAATACACTTAAGTAGTTTTGAAAAAAGAAATTGGAACAATATGAGACATAAATATATTCTGTAAATACGAATGTACATATTGACTACTAATTTCTTTGGATCGGTTCATAAAAGGTCATATCTGATAGGATACACTTCCTTAATACAATATATATTAGGTAAGTAATGATATCGGAATAAAAGTCCGCATGAATAAGATTTTTTCATGCAAGTCAATCCGAAATGTTTATTTTTGATAGGCCAATAATTGGTCTTGTCTCCCATATAAAGTCGTCTTCCAAAAATTGTTTCAAATGCACATATTTCATCGAATTTTTGTGTATAAGACACTTTATTCTATATATTTCAATAATAACAACATAAATGTATGTATGGTTAAAATCCGACACGAATTTTGTTCGGAATAGTAAATAATTGGCTATATTTCACATAAAAGGTCCATAAATTAGTTGTAGTATTAATCAAAATTAGTTTCATAAGTTGTATAAAGCAAGTACTAAGAGATTTTTAAATGATCAAGGAAGCTACAATCACATAGAGCTTTATTGGGTCTGTTATGCGCATCTTAATCAGTCCCTCAGGTGGAAATTAAAACCAACACATCCGGTCTACCAGACTATATCACTTAACTTTTACAATTAACTTAAAAATAACTCGCGGATATGTTAATCTAAAACTTTTTAGGAAATCTCATTATTTTGAGTCAAAGTTGACTATTCCAGCCCAACTAAAAGGCGTTTTTGAATATTTTATTAACTACAATATCCGAGATTATGACAACGACAAAGTTGAAAAAAATTATTAAAAAAAAAAGCCCAAAATAGGAATATTTGTACCGCAAAGTCAGATATTTAATACGATTTACTTGCAAAATACTAAATTACGATCACAACTACTTTATTTATAAGCTTATACTTTTAAAAGTAACTTAACACAACTCTGTCAAAAGAAATTTGCCCGCAAAAAAATGAAGTTTAAGCAATTTTTTTCTGCTTTAAATGCCGAATTTGCAGTTCTTTTACTTTATAATTAATTAAAAATTTGCAAGAATATTATAGTGAAATTTGTTGAAAAATAAATAAATGAAATGGATTTTTTATTTTATAGTAAAAAATAAAACCATTTCATTGCATTGATTATTATAGGTATGTAGGTACAAACCATAAAATTAATATTTCTTATATGATTTCTATAGACGTGTTCTTATAATTTTGGAGATGACTGTTTTAAATCCTGGTGATCAAGTACAGCAAAAAATTGGCGAACCTGTCTCTTACACAGAAGCTTCACAGGAAACTTCAGCACCAAAACCAGCAGCAGCAGCACCGGCACCAGTCGCCAAAAAAGAAAGCTACTCCAATCACAACAATAACAATACTATGAATCAAACTTTAAATTCAGGCTTAACACATCCCATTGCAAGTTTGAGTCCTTACCAAAATAAATGGGTCATAAAGGCTCGAGTTATGTCGAAATCACCAATACGTACTTGGAGCAATGCTAAAGGGGAGGGAAAATTATTTAGCATTGATTTAATGGATGATTCTGGTGAGATACGTGCTACCGCATTTCGCGAACAAGTCGATAAGTACTATGAATTTATGGAAGTCGATAAGGTGTATTTTATTTCCAAATGCCAACTCAAGCCGGCAAATAAACAATATTCAACACTTAAAAATGATTATGAAATGACTTTTACAAATGATACCGTTGTACAAGCATGTGAAGATGATGACGGTTCTGGTATACCAGAGATTAAGTACGACTTTGTTCCAATATCTCAAGTGGCTAATTTAGAACCAAAAGCTGCAGTTGATTGCATTGGTGTATGCAAAGAAGTTGGTGAACTACAAGTCTTTACTTCAAAGAACACCAATAAGGAATTTAAAAAGCGTGATTTGCTCCTAGTTGATACCAGTGATGCTTCGGTATCATTGACCATATGGGGTGATGATGCCGTCAATTTTGATGGTCATGTTCAGCCTGTTATCCTCGTAAAAGGAGCCAGAGTCAGTGAATTTAATGGCGGCAAAACTTTAAGTTTGGGCAATGGTTCCGTTATGAAGATAAACCCGGATATTCCAGAATGTCATAAATTGCGTGGATGGTTTGATAATGGCGGTGGTGAAAACATCGTAACATCTATTTCGGCCAGGTAAGTTCTTTTGTGGTTTATTGGAATTATTATTGATATTTGTTAATAATTTAAATGGAATTGTAGAACTGGAGCTGGAGGTGGAGGCTATAACACTGAATGGCGTACATTCCATGAAGCTCGTGATTTAGGAACAGGCGATAAGCCGGACTATTTCCAAACTAAAGCAGTTGTTCATCTTATTAAAAGCCAAAACGCTTACTACAAAGCTTGTCCTCAAGCCGAATGTAATAAAAAAGTTGTGGATGAAAACAATGGTCATTATCGTTGTGAAAAATGCAATGCTGTATTTCCCAACTTTAAATACAGACTTTTGGTTAATGTAAGTAAAGATTTCTAAAAATATCATCTATCTTAAATTTTATTGTTTCTATGATATTCAAATATTCAATTATGATTTTTTTTTAATATTTTTATTAACATAATATTTAATTTAGATGAGCATTGGTGATTGGACTTCAAATCGATGGGTCACATGTTTCAGTGACTTGGCTGAACAGCTCTTGGGACGTTCTGCTCAGGAAATTGGTGATGCAATGGATAATAATCCTACCGAAGCAGAAGAAATCTTCAGTTCCATAAATTTCCATTCCTACACATTCAAATTACGCTCAAAAGTTGAAACATATGGAGTAAGTAGTTGGTTGTTTTCTATTGTATGATTTATTTTCTAATTCATTTTTATTGAATCACCTTTAGGATATGTCTCGCAACAAATTGACAGTTCAGTCGGCCACGCCCATTAACTACAAGGAATATAACAAATACTTAATAAATAATTTAAAAGAATTAACCGGTATAAATAAGGCCTAATTTTAAGTATTTTTTTATTATTAATTATATGTTTGTAACTTTAATATTTTGATGAAATTTCATGTAATTTTTATGTTTGTTATATTATATTACTCTATACGGAAATTATCACATTACTAAAATAAATACATATATATTTAGAAATTTAATACTTACGTGTTTTAAATTTTTGGAAAACGTTAATATATCATAATATATATGTCAATACAAATCATTTGTTTCACATACTTTTAGGCATATTTTGCCTTCAATTAGCTCCATCTATTGTTCGAAATGTTTTCAGTTTGAAATGCAAAATTTGCATTTTAATAATCTGGCAACTCTTTGGTCATTTTTGATAGTCGGTTTCAATAGTCTGGCAACTCTTTTTTTTAAAAACAATCAAAATAAGTACAAGCATTGCCAGATTTTTAAAATGATTTTTTGCTAATCGTAAACGAAATTATCTGAAACAATAGATGGCGCTAAATTTTGTCATATTTAAGCTCCTAAAAGTATACCATGAACATTATTTTAAATTAAACGACATGTAGCTTTAATTTGTAATCAAAAGAACACATAAATCATGGTATTAATAAACTACAAGTTATTTTTTTGGTAATTATGAATTTTCTTGTACTATGTACAAAACCACTCCATACTGTGTTTGTCTACAAGAAGTGATATCAAAAGCAGGACTATGTAATACTTTTAGACAACACCATGTTTGACATATGCCGAAATTTGTAGTCGTTAAAATTAGTATATTTTCCTTTATTATAATTTGTTTTATTTTTATTTTTTAATTCTCATTAAAACTAATTACGAACACTTTTTCATTTGAATTTATTTTTGTGTATATATTAATTAATATGCATATAGGTTTAATATAATGTATTTCATTGTTTAAACTTTATTAAAGTAATATTATTTGTTGTTTTTTTTATTGCAATTAAACGTAAAAACTATGATATTTGGAATTATGCATTTTTTTGTTCGTATGTTTCACTTATTTTTTCAAGTATATTTGACTGACTAGTGGTATATCAATATATAATTGGGTTTTAGAATATAAGTTTAAAATAAATTGTTTGACATATTCATATGTATGTTTTTTTATGAAATCTATAAAATAGTTACAAAGAAACTAAAATAAAAAATATAAAAAAAGTTCGTTTTATTTTATTAGCAATACATAATTTTATGAATAATAAAAAATTTTGTTTAAACTATTTTAACATGAGTTTTTTTATGTTTATAAAGTAATGCCTGCATTGCACAATATTTCGTTTTTAAATTCTATATATAATTTTTTATTTTGTAAACTACTTATAATTTTATATAAAAAATGTGGTGTTACAATCCTTTTTAGTTTTTAAAGATTTCTTTTTTTTTTTGATTTAAATTTATTTCTTCAATACGAATTTCACAACTTTCGATTTATTTTTTTAATTTTTGATACTTAGTTAATGATTGGATTATATTTTGCCGTTGATAATTAATTGTTTTTTTCTCTTACTTCTGTTAGGAATAGAAACTTTTTGATTAAATTGTTTGTTCTTTTTGTTAATATTTTTTAATTAATTATAAGTTTATAATTTGTTATTTAGTAACTCTTTTAATTTTAGTCACAATTCTTTTAAATTTAGTCACAATATTTTTAATTTCTGTTGAAATTTATTCCACTGTGTAAACGCATGTTTGTGAAGACTTTTTGCGAAGACTATGATGACTTGATTTGGAATAACGTTTTTCTTGTTGGCTTTATAGGTAGATTATAACTAATATTTGTTTTATAATTGGCATTTCATAATAATAAAAAATAGATCTGTTCAATCTTTTAAGAGTTTTGAATAAAATTGTTTCGCATTTTTTATGAAAAGTAAAACTATTGTTTGTGAAGAGTTTTTGCGAAGACTATGATGACTTTAATTGGAATACCTTTTTTTCTGGTTTGCTTTATAGGAAGATAATAACTAATGTGTATTTTAATTGGCATTTTATAATAAAATAATAGCTTTGGTCAATCTTTTAAGAGTATTGAATTGTATTTAGACAATTTACATATACATATGTATGTAATGAAAAATTTTGTAATTTATCACTATAAAATCTTTTATCCTTTTTAATTTTATTTGAAAATGCTTGCATGCTGTTTTTCTGAGTATTATAGTTTATAAACTCTTTTAGTTGCAAAATATTTTTTCAATTTTCTTATGATTTTAATGTTTTATTTCTATATGTCTATTTCTGTATCGTCTGGGTTGCAAGTTTTTACAATAAATTTTTTTTGTGCTGATTACTTCAGACTAAAACACCTGCAAAACTTAGGCGTACGAGAACAGACATATGTACATTAGGCTTCACGCAATATTTTTAAAATTGTGATATCTTACTTTTTATGGCAGTCTTTGGAACAGCGCTAATATTGGCGTAATTATTTTTTTAATTTCAACTCCTTCATCTGCATTTCTGCGGCCAAAATACCGATTTTAGGCGACATTTATTTATAGACCGAAAACTGCTGTACATATTTCAAATCTGACTTTAGTATACTATTCTACAGGAAAATTTAAGATATAAATTTAATTTGACAGAATTTAGATGCATTATAAATGCATAAGAGCAATTTAAATTAAAAATCAAATTCAATGCCCTTAAAAAAATAGTGTTAACATTTTTAATCTATTGAAATCCCTTTAGGAGTTATGATGGTTATAATGTTGGCTTGTGGTTTAATAATTTCCCATCAAACAATGGTGTTTTTCATCATCATCTCTGAATTTAATAAAACTCCATCCAATTAATGTTCCATATATAACATTTTGGGCCTTATAACTTTCGTGGTTTTCGAAATATAGCGTTGTAAAGTTTAAAATCTGAAAATTTAAAGTCTCATCACATCTAAAGGATTAATGATAAAATTTTTGTTTTTGCACCATTTGTCTCAGCAAAAAGCATACTTTGATTATGCACAAAGACACATTTTTTTTAAATATTTTTTTGAAAAAAGTCCATCTTTGGATAATACTAAATACACTTTTGAAGCATTATAAAAGTGTGAAATTAAGCTCATTCTTATTGATTTTTCCTATAAAATCAATTATTAGAGCATGATTTCCTATAAATTCTACAGTTTCTGCTCTGTAAAAATGTCGCTCAAAATCAGTGGTTTCAGCCTCAGATATGCAGAAGGAGGAGTTGGAATTTTGAAAAAAATATTACAACATAGTATTCACTGATACAAAAACCTTCTAAAAATTTATGATATCACAAAAACGGGAAACATTTTATTTTTGAAACGAAGCCTAATGTACATATTACAAACAGCATTTACTATGTATTAAAAATGAAATTCCAATTAAGAGATGATCATATTTTTTTCAAATGTATAAACACATACCATATACATATGCAATTTCAAAATATTTTTCTTTTTTCGTATTCCTTTTTATGAAACTATTTTTACTTTATAACAACCATGTATTATTTTTTAGAATTTTTTTAATACATTTGTTTATTTATCATTTTTTACTTACGCATCTCCTACTATTTGCTATTTTAATTCCTTAAGCATGTCATCGCTGACCATATGAGAAATCGGTTTGGGCATGAACATGTGAGTGACGACAACCATGCGAATGTGGTGTAGTAAAAGAAGCATTTATAGATGCTGCTGATGATGCAGTCGTATTTGTGATTGTTGTGGTGTGATCTTGTGATTGAGATTCTTGTGAGAAATATTCATGAGTATGAATTTCCGGTGGTTCTGATGGTTTGTAACGAGGTATCGTTACTGGAGCAGTTGCAGCAGTTACTGTTCCACCTGATGTTGGAGTTTTATAATGATGACAGTGATGTGCATGATGATGTTGTTGCTGTTGTAGATGATAATTGTGTTTATTAATGGACTGATGATGTTGTTGTGATTGCTGTTGTCGATGTTTCTGATGGTGTTTTGCATCCTGAAGTATATTCTGCGATTGTGTTAGGGATCCCTGATTGTTTATTTGATCAATTAATGTTGGATTTTCGTTGTATATTGTATTGAGCGTTAGCAGTGATGTGGATGATGTTATAATGTTATTTGTATTTTTATCAACTTTAAATGTAAGACCACAGGAACAATGTTCTATAATTGAATTCCGACGTAAAATTGATGATTCCATAGAAGTTGGCAGAGATGAGGGCAGTGTATGTACTTGTTTGTTTTGGCGATGATAATTATGGTTGTGCTGATGTGAATGATGCTGCTGCTGTGGAGTATTTTGTTGAGAGGATGATGAATGATGAGGAGAGTGGTGGTGATGATGATGATAATGAAAGTTATATTTGTCTTGCTGTTGTTGTTTGGTTTGTTGCTGTTGATTTTGTTGATTAAGATTTTGATTGGGTGATTGTGTGGTGTTCGTATTTAATGTTAAGGAAGTCATTGATTGGGATGCATGTACGACTGCTTGTTCGGTAAACATAGTTTTGGTTGGTGGTGGTGAGGTTGTAGGTGATGATGATGTTTCTGTAGTTGTATTAACTTCTATACTAGATGTAGATGTTGGTGATTGGTGGCAGCGACATATTGTAACTCAAAAAGTGTTGCCAACATCACCCTGAGCTTCATTGTTATCGTGGGATACAGTCACAGATGTGGCTTTGGGTGAAACATAGCCATCATTGTGACCATTCTGTTGCTGATGAAGGTGGTGATGATGATGGTGTAAGTGGGAATGATTTGAGTTTTGTGCCTGATTTGTTAAAGGCGGTGGTGTAGATGGGCCTGATTCAATGGATGACTCATGAGTGGCTATGATGTTTAACGATTTTGGGGGTATAGGTGGTGGCGGCATGGGCACTTCTTCTAAATCAAATGAACTGGTTGAATTCTCACGTTGATTTATATTTAATGAGTTGACGGCGTATGAACCATCCATACTGCCATTAGAAGACATACGGCAATGATCACGATGATGAATGGTACTTAAGGAATTTGAGGAAGATTCTTCACTTAGATTATTTAAATGATTCAATTCGTGTGCACTTGCAGTTGATATTCCTGAATCTCGAAAATCATTGGGAACATATGCGACATTTAAATGATTTAAATCAGAATTATGACAGTTATGCGTATGATTTAAAGAATGTGGAGCCTGATCAGCTTCGGGATCATCGAAACTAATGTCGACAACAGCATATTTTTGATTATGCTGATGCGATGTGGAATGTGGTCTGCGTGGCATACTAGATACAGGAGAATCTGTAGAAAAATCATTAAATATCATGGGATTTGAGGCTCGTTTGTCAGGTGTTATGCCTCTTGGCGGTAAAGGGGGTGCGCCTGGAGATCCCGGCAAATTTACATTGCGTTTGGGTGGAACTTCAGGCCCATCCAAGGACATGTTTGAACTGAAGTTTTGAGATCGTGGACGATTAGGTATAGGAGGAGCATTTTGTGGTTCTGTTCTTATATCACCAACAATATTCAAATTTTCCTTACTTAAGGTTTGATAGGAATTGTTATAATTACAGGGTTCGACAGGTCTTGTTTCACCGGGCCTGGTATATATTTCATCGTGTTCATAATAATTTGAGGCCGATATCAGTGAGGTGGGACCACTGTTGGTGCCCAAACTCATAGTTCGTTTTTCTGTAGGCAATGGTGGTAGCGGAGTATTCACAATACTTTCAGAATATTGCCTCTTTAGACGGCCTAAGCCCGAAAGGCTTTGCTTCAACTGAGAAAATCTCTCCAACAAGCGATTGTGCAATGGCTGGACACCAGGAGGTGCAAGTTGGCCATGCAGTTCAAGGGCCTGGTCTAAAATTTGTATTTTTTCCAAAATTAATGACTTTAGTTTTTGTACATTGGCCTGTTGCCCCTCGCCTTGGGGTGATTTAAGAAACTGTTCGGTAAAAAAGGCCTCCTGGTATTTACTTATACCACCCATAACATTAGCATCAATAATACCCTGTAAACGCATAGAAAATGGGTTTATGTTACGTTTAGGATCATTGCGATATTGCACTATTAAATCCCAAAGTTCTTTGCCCACATTGTTCATAGTTTCGCAAGCAAATTCAACTGGCGTTAGCTCCTGCACTGATTTATGTTTTACTTCAAACCATCTTAATATGCCAGGCAATGGACAGGCTATATCGAGTGTAGTACGTTCTATCCACAATGACTTGAATTCATTATCTTTATCTACAGTACCCTTGTAGATGGGACGATCTGATATAAAGCGACTAACATCATTTACTTCATAAAAACGGGCGATTTTCTCGGGAACTGTAACCATGGCAGATTTTAAAGCTTGCGCATCCGCTACGGGACGGACATAACTAATTTGTATATATTGTTCCGAAGCAGTTAGGATAGAATTGGCCGGAGGGCTATTATTAGTTAAAATTTGTGCAGTAGGAAATTCGGTTTGTAAGCGTTGTGTAAATGCGCCAATGCGTTCATATTCCAAGCCGCGATAAACAAATTGTTTGTTCTGAAAATCAACGTATATTTTTAATGAACATTTTTATTTCTTAATGTTAAAGGCGGAATAATCTACTTACTCTTACAAATAAAGGAAATCCTAAACCATAAAAGCCCACTCTGAAATATTCCGGTTCTGGTCGTAGTTGGGTTAAAATATTTTGAAAGAATTTTGCTTCTAATATTAAAATTTCACTCAGTTTATTATAATCGAAACGGCGGGTCTCATATAGTAAAGCTAATTCTTTGCACAAGGGTATACCTTTTTCCCAACATTTACCTTTATCAAAATACTTTAATATCTAAAATAAAAAAATGGAATAAATATATTCATAAACAAATATTTAGTTTATTAAAGTTTAGTTTTACCTGATGATACAGTTTTTCTTTACGCTGCCATTCCGGTTCTCCTACAGTATCGTTAGGCAGTGCCACTATACACTCACGATCCCACGTTAACATATTCGCGTAGAGTTTTAAAGTAAAACCTGCTTCAGTATAGTTTTCCGCTTGTAAGTGTAAATCATGTAATTTGTAAATATATCTAAAAATAATTATTTCATGTATATTGTCTTTGATTTAAAAAAAAAACATATATTATTACCTTAAATACATTTCTTTACGATTGATTTCATTTTTATAGAAATTTAACAAATTGACTGTGCATGACATGCGTTTATCACGATTCTCCTCACCCTGCATAACACTACGATAATCTAATAAACGTTCTAATAGTCGTGTTACAGAAGCAATAAAAGCCGTACCAGCATCTCTCCAGGTTGGATTTTCATTTTGAACTTTTTCGAGAAGACTTTTCAAGAAAATATTGCAATTAATTAATATATTATAGGAACAACTGAATATATAAACTTAAATTATTATATACAGTTATCAAATTTTATAAATTTGTAATTATATGTATTTGTAAATCAAGAATTTTTAAAGGATATTTTAAAATATGGAAATCCAATATTACTTTAATATTATACATTTTTATAATTACTGTTTTAAGTTGATAGATACATACATACGTTGGGACATATATATGTATTTGAATGCTAATATATGTTACATCTGAAACCAAAAATGTGTTAAGAGGACTAATTGCAAAGGATTTTGTTTGTTTATAATACTGCTCTTCTAACGACATATTCACAAGTAGAAGAGTTATGTTAGGTTATGCCAAATCTTATAAAAATGCCATCAAAACATGTCTAGTAAATTTAAGATGAATTTTCTAAAGTGACCCTCTACATTTATGGACATCGTTATTATGTATATACTTTATATATTTATTATTGTGATAACTCATTTTAAAGATAATGTATTAGAGAGTGTTAGAGATGTTATATGTTTAAATCTTATTACAACAAATGGACATGGCTAGACCGTCCAATATTTCCATGAGTTACAAATGATTATTGAAGGTAGATATAAAAATTAATATGTGGGTAATAAAATAATAAAAATTAAATCAATAAAAAAAAACAGATAAATAAAAATAAGCGATGAATGCGTCTTTAAAAATCTACAAAGCAAATTGATGATTTAATAGTAAATTGAACTTACACTAAACTTAGATGTTCCCTTTAGTTTGGTGAATGCATAATGGTTATAGAAAATGGTATATTTGTATAAAGTTAGCAATGAATATATGAAAAAGCTTTTAATAAGTAATAATTTATTAATACAACAAATGAAATAAATAATTACATGTAACATAAGATTTACAACAATCAATTTTGATATAAATATGCATGTGAATAAATTCAATAAATAATTTTAAAAACTTACATGGTACTAAAAAGTTCACGATATTCATCATCGCCTTTATTTTCACTTATTAGTAAATCTAATTTATCGATAAGTTCACTTTCAACTAAACGAAAAGAACCACGAGCACTCTAAAATTAAATTAATATTAAAGCGGATCAAAAATTTTGTTGCTTAAAAAAAAAAAAAAACTAAGAACACATTACCTGTTCACACTGCATCATGTCATAGAATACTGTTAATGTTGCTTTTCTTAAAGCCGGTTCTGGTACTAAGGTGACTTCTAAAAATGGACCCACCATTGAGGGTATAAAATGTAGTTTTTGTTCTCCCAGTTGTGACCACATGCTCAGTATTTGGAAACCCATTAAAACGCGCATATCACCATGAGAATGTAAAATTTTGCGTCTTTTTGGTTCACGGTATTTTTCCAATTGTAGTGATGGCTGCGTTAAAAATGTTACCGCTAAACTAAAGTAAGACCACCACAGCTGCGAATCAAATGATTTTGAGCCCAAAAAGCGATATACCAAAGGTTTGGCAAATTCTTCCAAGGATTTGCGTAGTACATCATTACAGGCCAATTTCATGATTAACCAATCTGTGGGAAATACCAACCAATCTTGTGATAATAATTCTTCAAATACTAATAATGATTTGCCTAAAAATTCCTTAAGATCTCGTTGATCTTTATTGGGGCTTAACTCGTCCCAATAACGTTTGTAATGTGTTTCATCTAAAAGCTGAAGGAGACCTAATAAGCACGCCACTAATTGTGGCAGCACAGAATTTGTTCCTTCCAAAATAATAATAATGGTTTTAATTAAAATTCCTAGAATATTTTTACACAACGAGTCCAAGTCATGCTGCAAGGTATTTGTAACTTTATCTTTTTGTTCCTTTTGCAAATCGTAGAGATGTGTTAGAATTTCCGATAGAATTTCAGCACAAAGCTTGAGTTCATCACGACGGCTTAGATGCATGCGTAAGTGTTTACAGGCGACAGATAGGATAACAGTTCGGGAATCTTAAATGTATTACACAATTTCATTTTCAAATAATAATGAAAGCTAAAATCTTTATTTAACTTACCGTCTTCGTGGAATAGTTCACCTGATACTAAATCTTTTACAGCCTGAAGTTTTGCCTGCACCAAACGTATTGGTGCATCCCTGGGTATTGCATCTAGCATATTCCGAGCCAGCATACCTAATTCTGGTGCTGGCAGAGTATCTTTTAATTGTTCCAATACAACGCCAGTGGAATTTAATAAAGCCTCCTGTGTGGGAATAATAACATCATATGAAGGTACTGCCAGCATACCATTTAAAGCAGTAAATAATGAGTGTAAATCTCTACGAAATGAATCCTCATATTGACCACCAGTAGCTCGAGCAAATAATTTTCTAGACTGAATCAAAAGTTTAAAAATATATTCTAATGAACCGAAACACTTCTGAAACGGATCAGGATGTTCTGCTTTTGTCATAAACACAGCCATATGCTCTACAGATGTTATCAGACCTTTATACACTAAAGCAGCTGCAAAATGATTCTCAATGTACTCATTCATAACGGGACGAAAATGTTGAAATTTATTGCTTTGTAACAGACTAAATATACTGACAAGTACATGAAATACCAGACCAGAATGTTGTGTGCTATTGCCCTCTTCATTGGAAAACATGGCAAAGAGAGCATCGAGTACATCTTGTAAAAATTTCACTAGTTCTTCATCATTTAAACGTAATACGCCAGTTAAGGAGTCCTGTATTTTTTCTGGATGAGCACGCCACTGTAATAGTGACAGTAAATCAGCATTTTGCGTCAGTTTGGTGGAACATAATAAAGATCTCATTACGAACACTTCTTTCGAACTTCTATGGAATATTGAACTGCACTCCACCTTAGCATGTGGATCTTTTGGCTTACAAGGTAATATCAAATAGTTGGCTGTCATTAACTTCGATGGGTCTTCGCATTTATACACAAACAATTCATGCTGGCCATCTGCCAAAGTAGCACCACTGGGATCCATTAGACGAGCAAAACTAAATCCAAATAATTTTGGATCTGATTTTTCTCTCGTAGAACAATGACGAAATTCAAAACGTACATGAGCGGTAGAAAACTTGTCAATGGGTACACTTAAACGTAACATTTCATTCCAACAGGGAGCATTCTGATGATACAGAATCATTGATTTGTAACAATTTTGTGAATCCATACCAGAAGCACCCCATAAACATTCCGTAAGGATATTGCCAGCAACATCAAATACGACCACTGTGACAAGTATATTTTTAGCCGTATTTTTACCACCTCTTTCGAATTCTCCCCGCTCTAAGGTAATGAACATGTCGTTTCGTACATCACCGGGCATTATGACATCAGGAAAACCCATTTTACGTGTAATGGTACTACCTTGAAAGAGTAAGGGTTGTTCTTGGCGTGCCTGACCCAAGCCTCCATGTAAGAGTTTCAGAGATACCACGACACCTTGATTACTTTGACTGCTAGTGCTTATCGGCTGATATTTTCCACTCGATTTCTTAATTATTAGCTCCGGTAATTGATGAAAATCCTTCTCATCATTATGATAAACCAATTTTATATTGTGCTCTTTTTCCTCTGTCTCTATGGTACTATCAAAATGACAAAAATCCGACAATGATAGTACACCCACACCAAAAGGTCGCCGGTATGCGGGAGGACCATTATAGCAAGCATTATTATTGGATTTTTCAGATTTCTTAACCGGATCAGAAGATAAAATCTTGCCTACACGCATAACAACAGCCACCAAATAGAGATCATCATTTAAATCAGCCGCACCTTCAGAAAAAATAAATTTTACCATTTGTAAATTAAATGTTTAATATACGCAATAATCTCACCTAAATCTGTGAATACTGTGCAATTACTATTCATTCTTTCCATATAATTGGAATAGCCATCTTTAGAGATTTTGACCAAAAATCTTTCTGATAATGCTTTCATATTATTGGCATCATAGAGGTAAAAGTAAACTTCTGCATCATCGCCTCCCGCAATGCGATAACCAAAATCTCTCATACAAAAATATAAATGATGTGTAAGTATTTTTCGTTGCGTTTTACGCCGTAATGTACCACGACTCTGTGGAAGGATTGAAATTAAGTTATAAAAATATGTCCAATAAACTACATGTTTATATTAATAACTTACAGATGATGCTTTTGCATTATCAGCACTGGTTACATGAACATTGTGTAAACCAACTATACCAATATTATGAGGATCCACTGCCAAAGGCCCCACTCGAGGTACTAAATCCAGACCAAGTTTTCTAAAAAAAACAAAGTAAAAAAATAAGTTAGTTTTTTAATGCTATAGTTAATATACAATATATAATTTATTTCCTTTATTATAAATAGTGTAGCAACATTTTTATTAAATTCTAAGACATTTTAGCTATGTCCGTCCGTCTGTTGGAGACACGATAGGGCCCTACACGGAACGAGTGTAGCCCCCATACAAGTGGTCTCCGGAAAACGGATTTAGCAGTCATAACTGTTTCAAAATTCCACATAAACAAGTTTTATACGAACCAAAGTCTCTGTACCAAATTTTATGAGAAACGGTTCCCCATATAAAGTCCCCTTCATAATATGACTTTAAATCTGATTACTGGCTTAAAAATACGAAATTGGTCTGAAATGGGTCCAACCCCATTAAGGGTTCCCTTTAAAAAATTATGTTTAATCTTATAAATTAGAAAATAGTTATCAGAGTTTATTTTTATGTAACTCACGACTAAACAAAGTTATAATTATTTTAAAATTGGTGAAACAATAACGAATGTCCAATTGTATGTATGTATGTATGTATGTATGTATGTATGTATGTATGTATGTATGTATGTATGTATGTATGTATGTATGTATGTATGTAGATAAACATATAATTTTTTACAATTAGGATTTAAAAAACAAACTTACATACACACATATTTTTGTATGTATTTAATATATTCATCCTATTTTATCTACTAAAAATAACATTTACAAATAGTAAAGAAGATTAAAGAAAACTAAGTACAAACATAAAAATACTCATATAAACAATTTTGTAAACTAACACTACTTTTGGAAATTCATTAAATACAAAACCACAAGCAGCACTTCTTAAAAAACCACAGAAATCTAATATTTTGACATGTAACTCATTATAACCTAATAGGATTCCTAAACACGATCTTACAATGTAAAGAAATGAAGCTAGTTAAAATGGGAAAAGGTTTTATGAAATTCAAAGATAATGGCCATGAAGTGTACGTACGCTAGCAAGAGTATGTAATTTATTTTAGAAAATAATGATAAAAAAACAAATATTACAAAAAAAATCCATAGACAGAGCTAGAGTATAAAAATCATTATTTATGGAAATAGTAATTAATCAAAGAGATTAAATGGAAGTACAGATATTAACCTTTTAATAGATGTGTCAGAAATATTTTTGAAAAAAATTATTAAAAAAATAATTATAGAAAAAAATTTTTAGTTTTATCTACAAATCGAATCGAAAAACGAAGTTTTCGTTTAAAATAATTTTTTTAAAAAGTGTATGTCCAAAACAAACTTAAATTTTAAATTAAGGGTAAAAAACTTATGATCCAAAAGCTTAAATAATTAGTTGAATACTTAAGTACATCAGTTTTAAAAATTCTTGATTACAAAAACCTATTGAAAAAAGTTAATCTCATCATCCCCTTTGAACTTGATAATGCAACACAAAAATAGATGACGAATAAGGAAAAAAGGAATTCCATATAAAAAAATCATCATAATGATTAAAGTAATATGATTGCAGAAGCAGGAATCACAAACAATCGTAAAAAGTCATAGCATTTGCAAAGATGTAAGTAACTATATATCTAGAATTAAGATACATAAAGATATTGTTATATGTGTGCTTCCAAATATGTATATCGTTTTAAACCCGGTTGATAACACTGCCAGCAGCTGCCATATTCTATATTATACAGCAATAAGTATAGATGTTTAGCTAGTTAGTTGGACTAATATGTATGTAAGTATAATGTGGCATCAGTAGTAACTATCAAATACAATACATACATGTATATTTTATTGAATTGTATGAACGATCTACCGACCAACCGTTCGTCCATCCATCCGACCAACCGTTGGTTGTTATACCGGTATATATACCAAACAACCATATGAGTTAAAGACGACAAATATCGTACGTAAGTATGTATATTGAATAAAGTTTGGCTGCTACCACTACAACTACCGTGCAGTAGTTTCTTGCGATTTTTTTTGTTACTGGTTTGACTTGAAATGCTGCTGGTTATACGCTGGCGTTGTTTACCTGTCTTACGCAAAGACAGAGATAGCAAGTAGTCAACAACTATTCAAATTCAGATGTTGTTGCTGTTGCTTACGATGATGTTGATGATGGCTAGCAACGATCAACATCATAAATGTTTCAAAAGGTATGTACGTGTATATTGTAAATGTAAAAAATCATACTTAAGTTTATGAGTATATATGGGTAATAAAGCCTAAAAATTGTTTCTTACTACTTCTTTTTTAAAACTTTATTATGGTTTGTTCTGAAAGATTTAAGAGAATTTAAAAAATAGATACTCTTAAATTTTTTAATACTCATTTTTTTGGAATTTTCTTTGTAAAGTTTAATGATATTTAAGTGAACTTTATATATTCTTGTTCGTTTTTTTAAACAATTATTAACGTTAAATAAACTTAGCTTAGAGAACTTTTGTTGGTTTTTGTGAACGAGATTTAAGTATATATGTAAATCATAATAGGGTTACCATAATGTTATGTTTATTTTAATGCTAAAAATCTATCTATCTATCTATCTATCTATCTATCTATCTGTCTATCTATCTATCTATCTATCTATCTATCTATCTATCTATCTATCTATCTATCTATCTATCTATCTATCTATCTATCTATCTATCTATCTATCTATCTATCTATCTATCTATCTATCTATCTATCTATCTATCTATCTATCTATCTATCTATCTATCTATCTATCTATCTATCTCTATATATATCTAAATTTGTTGGGGAACTATAAAATATTCCAAAAAGAACTAGCCATGTCCATCTACATGTTAGGACCTAGACGGTACGATAATTACTTCAGCGTTATAACAGACTTAAAGTTACAATTGTACATGAAAATTTTATGTGAACTTCAATTTATCTTTATTTAGTTAAATACTGTTTAATACACCCTTCCCGCTAATCCTTTTGCAGAATATTATACATATGTCCAATAATCGTTTAAAATCAACAAAAATGGCTTATTATTAAAAAATAATTAAAATTGTTTATAAATAAAACAAATTTTCTATCAACAGTTTAAAAAAAATTGGATTAATCTAAAATATATTTTTATTTTTCACATCTGGTTAGCCTCTTCCAATATATTTCAGAAATAGTAAGAGAAATCGTTAATATTCGTGTATCTCAAAACTTGTTTTTTAAAGTATGCGTCACAAGTTCAACTGGGATACAAAACCCCAAGCAAAAAAAAGATACAAAATACTCCATACAAATGAGATGTTTTTTTGTAAATGTATAAGTGTTAAACACCAGCAGCCGTATCCAACAATATCAGAAATTGAGAGTATACTTGGGTTGGCACAAATGAAATAAAATAATAACAAAAAAACATGTCAAAACTGAACAAAAATTAAAAAAAAAAAACTAACCTAAACCAAAGTTTAAACGCGGCACGTTCAATATTCATCCATAATAGAGTAAAGTGGTTTTAGTTCGGTTGGCCAAAAACGAATATCAGTTTAAAGACAGAAGGAGACCTAAGAAAAAAACCAAATTATAAGCAGTAAAAACCGAAAAACTCACAGTAGCTGGTAGAAGTAATGAACTCTTTTTTAAGTCAGTTTTAATTAAGTACCTTTAAGTAGAGTGTTATTTTGAGTTGTGTGGTTTTGACTGTTGGTGTTGTTGCTGATGGTATAATATTGTGCCGCCGTTAATATTTATTACTGTGTTACGAACAACAACGAAAACAACTACGACTACAACACTTTACAACGGTCAGGCCAATACGCCGCCAGTACTGTGTTTTTATTATAACTCTAAATGAGCCACAGAAAAATGAAACAAATTTAAAAATAATTAACACGAAAGCGAAATATAAATATATTAAATATTATAAACTATTATCTAACTATTTCATCTCATACAAAAAAAGAATGTTATAAAAATTATAAAATAATGTTGTGAAATATCTAAGTTAATAGTGTTAAGAAAATCCTATAATAGCAAATAGAAAAAATAAAGTCATATAAATAAATAAGTACATCTTACATGAATGTTACTAAAGTACTATTTATATAAAAGTTACATACAAATTTAGATATATATCTGTGGAAAAACATATCTTCGTTTGACTGGAACCTTTTGAAGTGTAATAAAAAAAACTAAAGAAAGACATATAGAAAGAAATATAAAACAACAAAGATAACTAAAAACAAATTATTATTTACACGTCGATAAGCAAAGGTAACAAACAATATACAAAACTATAACATGTACTTAGTATATGTCACATACAGTGTGAGAGATATATAGGGATACATTATAGACATATTTATAAATTTATAAAATTTCGATAAAAAATATACATAATTTGTAATGCAGTTCCTATAAGAGTATGTATATTAGACCGACTCATTTTGTATGGAAAGGAAAAACGTGTTTTTGTTACCCCTCTCAAAATTTACCTTGCTTTTTTAGGATGATTCCCAAAATATTTTAAGTCTAGCGATGATCGTTCGTGAGCTGGACCAAATTAGAAAAATTCTCGTAATTGACATTTTCCAAAATATTTAAAATTTTTAAGTTTTTCACTAATAAAAATAAAATGTATGCACAAACCACTAGACTTGTCTTCAAAAATCCTTTCAAATTATACCACAAATTGTATATTTTGTTTGAGAAATACTGTAAAATTTAAAAAAATAACTAAAAAGAAACTTTTTTGTAAGCGATTCAGTCCACCAACAATAATCGATAGAGAAGAAATATTTTGGGAACCATTATAAAATGTAAAAAAGATGAAGCTGGCTAAAATATTGAATTTAACATGAAAAATCGTGTCCTTCATACGAAATTTTTTTTAGGAACTGTCCAGCTCACGAATGGACAACACTTAACAAAAATATTTTGGGTAACATCATATTACATAACAGAGAATATTTTTATGGCAAGCACCATTTTTTGTGAGTCTTTCTAATGTGTATTATTTTCGCTTTTTATTGAAATTGGTGTCAAAATTGAAATAATTTTTCTCTCCCATAATAAACTTTTGGGCACTTCTGTTTTAGATGGAATTTATACACCCCTTATAATGTAATCACCAAATTTATGATTAGTTAAAACTTCAAAAACGGCGTTTATATATAAGCTTGTCATATTTACATACATTACTAATACAAAGTAAACATACATTACTAATACAAAGTAAACATTGAATTTTATTGCTAATCTTTAACCTTATCCCTATTAAAAGCTTCTTTAAAAAATTAGTTTATAAACAATTTTGTATTTTTTAAGGATTAAAAGAACAAGTTGTGTTTAACACAGAATAGAAAAAATTCGCAAATAAGAAAAGTGCACTATTTTCTTCTTCCACATTCTTAATCCGTTGAAAGTTTAAAACCGGTCAGATTCAATTAAGTTACTGCAATAATGTAAGAAAATCCGGTATTTAATCCATATCTTAAGATTTTTCAAGTGTTTGGCAAATTTCTAAACCTGAATCTTGTAATACCCGAAGAATTTTTCCCAGGTATATTATATTAATATTATATTAACGCTTAGTGTAATTCAGTTTTATTTATTTTTCATTTGATTTGCAACCCAACTACATACATTACACCGTTCGTAATTTCTATTAATTAAAGCTACAAATTTCGTTAATTCACTATTAACTTTCAATTAGCGATAGCTAATAGAATTATTTAAATTTGTGAGGAGCTTTGAAAGGCTCTGTTGATCTTTGAATGCATCAAGTATTCAACAATATTAATTTTCTGACTAAATAACTAAACAGACAATACTAATATAAACATAAATGTCTTTATAATAAACATATAAACAAAAAAGTGAATATGATAATTTCAATAGCTTTATATTCCTGTATTTAACAATTTATCCTAACACATGTATATTAGGGTAATCCCTGCCAAAGTTACAATTGGTTTTAAATGTTTGCATTGCCATTAATATTTGTTGGATTAAAGATCCTTTTTAGGTTTTTATGAAATTTTCCTTATTTTTTTAATGCAATATTGTTATGTTTTTGAAAGTCACATTCAATGTTATATTAAACATTTCCACTGATGGCCAAAACTAAAGCAAATGATATACTTTTTATACGGAATGGTCTACAGATTATTAATTGGAAACATCCAATTCTAGTGTTCTTTAAAGAGCAACACAAAGTCCATACGTTAACCCTATTTCCGAAACATTGGATCATTGAACATTAGTATACTTAATGAGACAGATAAACTAAAATTACAAAATATTACATATTTTTGAGCTATCACAAAAGCTTTTTTTGTTGGGAACATCAGTAAATTATATTTTGTATTTATATACGGGACCACCCTAATGTATATAAGTACATATATTTAAAAAGTATCTCATAGTATGTAAAACATACATATCTACTTAAGCCTGCATTAGTATCTGTACGTACATACATAAAAATGTACCTAGTGATTATACCTAGAAATTCTGTTTCGTTCGTTTTTATTTTTTGTATTTATATTTTCTTAACAAAATAATATCCATAGTACCTTTTAAACAAAAACGACATCTTAATGCAATAAATAGTCTTTAGAACAACATCTCTTTAGATACAGGTAACAAATAAAAATATGAAAAATATAAAAGGAATGTCTGAGTATGTGTATGTATGTATATATTCAGCAGGTTGGTTTTTCCACTCTTTATCTCTGGACGGATGGATTTTGTAACTTTTAAAAATGAAATGAAATTTTCTGAAAGTGATAAAACTAAACAAACATTTCATTATATTCAAGATGAAAAAAAAAAATAATAAAAATTAAAATGTAATAATAATGAATTTTTCAAAAGAATTTTCTCAACTCTTTTTGTTCCTAGATTTTTTTCCTCTACCAAACATCCAGACATACATATGTATGTACATATATGCAGCGTAGGAAATGACTAAAAAAGGTTTGTTAGTTGGATGAATGAATGCCTTAGCAGCATATGTGGTATGGGTATAGCACTCGTAGTTTGTTAAATGAATATCTGTCATATCTTTTATAAATAATGCCATGCTTTCATACAGTGGAATGGAGCTGCTGCACCCGTGTATGTTCCCTTTATTTTTTTATTTCACTTTGAGAATGTTGTATCACAGTTTGAAATCATATGCAAAAAGGTCCATGGTAACAAGCTTCTTTAAATGGAAGTACTATAGAAAAACTGCAAAATTAAAATGTTTGTTATATAAATTTCGTTATTTTGTAGTATTTGTATTTTGATACCCTACGTAAAGCAACGATTTTAGAAGAAGAAATAGAAGAAATTTAAGAAAAATGTAATAAATCTCACGATTTCAAAAAAAGGTCATAATTTTTTCATTTGTCTTATAGTTATCTTAATCAAAATATGGAATGGTCCAATTCGTACTCCATTTAAAAACATAATTTTATATTGTTAAAACTAGTTCCCCATTTAGTACCAGGTAAATAGAAAAAAGAGTATTACAAGTATTACAAAATTCCCATGACAATTTACCAAGAACCATCGATGGAACTAGATTTAATTAAAGTTATTCACTCAGAGATAAACGCTTACAAAAGTTGTGGATGGTTTATGCTTCCTAAACCATAAATAAGCGATTTCTATCGCGGGGATTAATTATAGATAGTATAAGTTTGAAAAATGTTTTGTATTTAATAAAAATTTAGATTTTTAAAAATAAGATTCTTAAATTTGAATAAATATTTACAATTAATTTAACTCTAAAATTTCTTCAAGCTAAAAACGTTAGTAAAAAATTTTTTCCAGAAAATTTAGTATAACTCAATAAAATTGTGACAGTGTAGACTATGAGCAGTTTTCAATTTTCTGCTGGTATAAATATAAAAAGAACTTTCAAAGATCCGTCTCATTGTGTCTGTGTCATGGAAAATAGAAAGAAATATGTGAGATTATGTAGATAGCAGTACTATGTTAATACATATAGTAGATCAGACCTTTCAAGGCTACAATTGTTATATTTCCTTATATGAAAATCTACATCTATATAAAACAAATATGTTATTAAAGCTTGTATTCATAATTACAGCTTGAGAAAAAAAATGATTAATCCGTTCTCACATCTCTAATTAAAAACAATTTTGGATTAATACTTTTGGATCAAAATAATCTTACATGTACCTACTTATTTGAGAATTTTCAGATTTATCAAATGCATACATGATTTGTGATATAAATAAGATTGCTTTAAAAATGTAAAATATTGAATAAATCACAAAAAGGATTTGATTTGAGCTCTTTATTTTAGAAGTCAGAAAATTTTATTTACAAAAAAATAGTAAAATTGAAAAAACAACAAAAGTTCATGAACGAAACGGTGTATGTTGCCTTTGTTTCTTTACCCTTCAATTACAAATAAAAATATTAGGATTGACGCGTTATTTTTGTAATTGTATTATGAAAGTTTTTTTAAGTTTTTTGAAAGTTTATGAATCTTTAATAATATTGACGTACGTATCAAACTCCTTCAGCAACGAAAACAATGATTTTGGATGACATTTTCTATAGCACAAAAATAGGTAGATTTTAAAATTTGACAAAAAAAAAAAAAATATCATGACACCTAATGGGTTAATGATAGCATCACTTATTTCATCTAAAAGCATATTTTGAATATATACAATGAAAAATTATTTATTTATATTTTTGTTTTAAGTCCATCTTTTTTGATGATATAAAGTTGAGACAAAAAGTTAAATTTAGTTTCTTATTTTTCTGTGTGATAACTTCCGACGATGAATTTAAAGAAGATCAGAGAATAGGTATCGATTTCTTGAGCTCTTACATTTTTTGAAAATATTTAAAATCACTCAAAAATAAAGAATAAACACTTTTTCTGACTGTTATTATCTTCCATGACAGCATTCACGTACTGCAGAGCGAAGAGATACAGAAAAACATACATACACAAAGTAAAGTAAAGCATACACATCCAGCATATTATCTGCATATATTGACCAGAATTATAGCTGACAATGTGACTAACAGTGTGACAACCAGTCGGTTAGCCTGTCAGTCAGTGAGTTAATGTTGCGCTGTTACTAAAAAGAATACTTGTTGCTTGTTGTAGCCGTTTTATGTACGTGTTGTAGAGTTTTTTCTCGTTTCAATACGTTTGTGACTCGGGCTCTAAAGTTAAACTTAAAAAATGAAAAGCCAAGCAGGTTTTTATAAAGCCATAAATTTTAAGTTCACAAAACTTGTGTTCTCACAATACACAATTTCTTCTTTTATTTGTTTTTTTTTTCTTACATTTTGTCGCATAGAACATAAAGTGACTTTAAAAAAAGTGTTTCTTCTTTAAAAAAATGTTAAGATATCGATTAATTATTTCGAATTTTAAATGATCTTTTGTCAAACAAATATCCGTCGTCGTAACAGCTCTTGTTAGAGAAATTTAAAAAAAGAAAAATTTGTATTTGTATATAACTCATTGGGTATTTGATTCTGTATAAAATAATAAAAGTTTTAAAAAGCGTAGGTTGTCGTTAAGAACAAGAACGAAACAAAACCCAAGAAGTGTTGGTAGACAACTTGGTAGGTTAAGCTATAAAATTTTAATCGTATAATATAAATATTTATAATAGTTTTGTTTTATTATAGGCCCCTCGAGTAAATAAAAACCTATACATTTTTATGGCCGAATAATCATATACAAATTTGTAAATTTTGCTTTCATGCAACAAGTATGTATATCTATACATAGTTTTCTATACTGTGTATGTTTTTGCTTATTTTTTCTCAGTGTATCATTGCTGGAGCGCATGCGCACTAATACATGTACACGTAAGTGAAGTTAACTAACTATACATGACAATCCCAGTAAAATGCAAATATACGTGTTTTAGATCAATCATCAACGCTAAATGATCCTCAGGGATATGGTGCGAATGAACCAGGTTTAGTTTAAGCAATAAAACTGTATACCATTTTATTGCGAGGTTAGTTAGAGAAGTTATTGTTTTTTTGCAAAATGTTAAATATAATTATGGTAAAATGTTTTAATTATTAAATTGACTTAAGTTTTTAGTAAAATTCGAATTTAAAATTTTTTAACTAAAATCATTATTTTGCTTCTTAAGACCAAGCGATGAAGAATCAAACTATTCCTACATGTCACTATATTGTTATAGTTATTTTTATACATATTTTTAAAAAATATCTTAAAAATAATAAGGATATTTTTTTAATTTTATTCTCAAAATCATTACATGTAGTATTGACAATATTAATTAATTTTGTAAAACCTATCGAATATGTTTATCAGTCATAACTAAATTTTAGTGATGATTTATTATCTTGAATATAAAAAAATTAAAGATTTCTGTATGTTTTCTAAAACGTTTTGCAATATCCCTCGTATAATCAATATAGAATAAAAATTTATAACACAAGAAAAAATGGCAAAGAAATTATAAGCAAATAAAACGAAGAAAAATTATATTTAGTATAAAATAAAGGAACAGGTAGCAACAGGTTTAGATTAATATTTGAAATTAATGAGATTTATTGGATCGTTTCTTAGTCTTATATCCACTTTTCTTTACACTAAACGCGAATCTTTTGAAGTAACAGAAACTGAAATTTTCATTAAGGGTATTTGTTGAAATTTGTTGTTTAAACAAAATGAAGTTTATCTCAAAATAAACAATAGTTACACAAACATTAAATATAAAAATCGGACCAGAGAAATTATGTATGCTAGTATGTATTTCTGTATGTGTGTGTGAGAGAGAGTGAGAACCAAAATGTAATAATACTCACTTAAATATCACTGATGCTCAAAGATTTTAACTGTTAAAATGCATTGCAATAGCTTACTTACTAAACATAAATGCAACTTAACGAGTTTAGGTTTAAGCACTGCTTCAGGTAAGAGAATTTCTAACGAGCGGATAAGAAAGAGAGTTTTTATTATGCATTTTCAAAGAGTAAATGAGAGTGAATCCATATAGAGATATAAGTTACTTTCAAAACATGAGTTTATATTTAGTTGTATCGTTGGTTCAACAATATGATTTTAACATTTTTGTACATTAGTTTAAGTTGAAACGGCGAGAAGATCGGTAGTATACTTTAAATAAACCTCGCATTATAGGGATCGTGTGCTTAAATAAAATATAAAATAAATATCTACCACCATTGTATTTTTTGTATAGAAAACAAAAGAGAAACAAGAATTGCTGCAGACAACTAAAAGCTGCTTTAAATATGTTTGGTAAATTTTTAATTTAGAATAAACAAATACAAAAAAAATAAAGTAAAAACAATTTGCAAGCGAAACTCGGTGGCAAACACTCTGTGCAACCACCATTTCTAGTGGCAGCAACGCCATCATCATTATTGTGAACGTCATCTGACGTGTATAACCAGCAGCAGTTTAAGTAGCATCAGACATATTTGCAACAGTAGACAGGAAACGTATTTTAAAGTGCAGCGGTGCATGAAAAAAGTGCATTCGTTAAATGTAAAAACAAAAAAAAAAACGTCCAACAAAAAGACAAAACAAAATCACCAAACAGAAACAGTAAATTAAAATTTAATGCTTTAAAACGTGATTTAAACAAAATAAATAATTGAAAATTCACTCCAACACACATAGAAATTATTTCATTTCTATTCTAGGTATGGCTTAAACAAATTAGTTAATTATTTAATAAATATTGAAATTTAAGGTGAGACTGTTTTATAACTAGAAAGTTGGAGTTTGTTCGATATTAAAGTTATAAACAATAAAATATTTTGCCTTTTTTAATTAATTTTTTTGTATATGTATATTAATTTTTTTCCTCCAAAGTAAGAAAAATAAGCCAAGATTCACATACCTACTTAACAAAAAAAAATACCTTAAAACCAGTTTCGAAAACAAAAGCAATAAAATTAAAATACATATTGGAAACACACAAAAAAGACAGATAAAGAAGACCAAAACCCAGAAAACAAACAAAATAATCATTAAAAATGAAAATAATGTTCAAAGTGCGTGAAGTTCAAGGGATGATATACCTATTTTACTTTGTTAAAATGGTTCTAAAAATGTAATTCAAAAAAGTACTTTTTGATTGTTACGTACAAAATTTAGAGATTGGTGTTGAGTGTTTTAAAAACACATGTAAATAGAATAATCTGTTTAGTAAAAAATTAGATAAATGAAGCAATTATTATAAGTTTACGAAATAGAGGTGATTGAAAATATAGTATTGATTTTGAAAAAGTACCTATTGTACTCATTTGACCATTCCTGTTAGTTGTGTTGGCTTTTGCTATTGTGCTTGTATTTCTTCTTAGCCTTTAAGCCTTAGTTGCCAGATACATTGAAAGCAAAATTCTAAGTGAAAAAATATTGATAAAATTAAGAAGATAATACAATTTAAATAAAAATTTACTTATGATACTTTTTTATGAAATTTCAAAATTTTCACAAACCTAAACAAATCTAAACCTATTTGTATTGTTTTTGATAAAATATTTCAAAGCATTTGTGCACTAATAATTCTGGTATAAAACCAGAATTTGGTCTTAAAAACGATCATTTCAAATACATACTCTAAAATGTTCAAATCTGGCAACAGTGTCTTAAACAGAAAAAAAAACAAAATACACAGAACAAACTCCCTGAAGTCAAGCATAAATTTACTGCCCATACCCAGACAGAAATACATAAAACATTTTCTAAAATTAACTAAAAAGAGAGTTTTGAAATGTTAAAGAGAAGAATCAAACATATATGTGGCTACATACTCTCTTTTTGAGATAAGAAATAAGGAATAAATGTATAAATTTTAAATATTTATACAAAATGATGAAATTCAAATAAATTTAAAGAAGAAAAATAATGCTATTGACTTGTAAATTATTAATAAAATATTCATACAGTTAAATTCAAGTGTTATTTTTTTGATAATTGTTTAAAACCACATTTTAGTTAAATAAATATAATATATATTTATTAGTAACTCTTTGCATTGTATTAAATATAATTTGTATTTTTGTTTTGCAATCAGATGCTTAGAGAGTGTGATATAATTATATTATGCATATAATTTTTTTTTAATTTAATTTTTAATTTACGGTTCGTTTTAAGAACCTTATAAAGTGAAATGTAAATTTGAGCATAATTGTAAGATCTATAAAATTAATTATAATTAGTCCTTGACCTTAATCTTAAATAATTTGGAATTTACAGAATAACGAGATTTAAAAATATATTTTACAATTTAACTGTTAAATTTCTATAAAACAAAATATTGAATAGATTTCGGTGTGTATGTAGGTTATTTATTTAATATATATAAAATATATTGAAAATAGCCAACAAGGCCAACAAATCACTTGTAAAAGTTCTACACAGTTTTGAATTGTTTTTTTTAACCCAACAAAAAATTTGACAAAAAATAAAATATATAGAAATTTTAATATTAACTGATTATTAAAATCAACAGATTAGTGTTTGAACTTAATGTTTAAGAAGCGTTTAATTTTTTATCACAATCTAAGATAATGAATATAGTCCCTTGATATTCAAATAAATTGCAAAATTATATACAAATAAATTAAAACCCCCTTAATAAAATTCAGAAAATTTTTACTCGTTTAAATAAAACTGGGAAATGATTGTAATATTTTCAAAAATTTTCAGAGGAAACACTTAATTTATTGCTGGGAAATGTAATTGCTATTGATTTTCTTGAGAAGCATTCATGTTTATTTTAAAAATAATAAAAAACAGCGATAAGAAAAACATAGTATTGCATTACAAATTATAAAACTGAGATTGAAATACAAACAGGGACCTACTTTTCAAACAACATGCCAGTGACGACAAAACCTCATACAAATAAAAAATGAAACAATAAAAGCTTAAAAATTATGACTAATGAAAAAAAAAATAACATATGTATTTGAAGATTAAAAGAACAGTATGTGAATAAATAATTGTAACAGATCTTTTTCTGAGATATAAAATTCTTTTTTTTTAACAACAAAAAATAAATATTTTTTCTATCTCATTTTTTTCTATTTGCAGCTTAAAAACACAACAATTTCAACAACTTCTAAGAAGTTTTTACTGACAGAGACTTAACTTAAAAAGGATACATTCATCTACTCTTGATCTTCTTAAAATTATTGGTGATTTGTAATCTCAAACACATACCACAAAGATGGCGGTGTTTGGTATGGTTTCGGCCGTATCCGGCTTTATAAAAATACGATATTTATTGGACAAAGCGGTAATAGATAATATGGTATTTCGTTGCCATTATAGAATAACAACAGCTATATTATTTGTTTGCTGCATTATAGTAACAGCCAACAATTTAATCGGTAAGTACATTTAGACAAACAAAACAAACTACATTAACTACATACATATGTATAAAATGCAAATAAGAAATAATACAAAAAGGTAATTGATAATGTAATGTTAATTAATTCATTAAACAACACGAGTTCTTAAACAAATGTTAACAACACTTATGTACAAAACACCACAAAAATGTTTACTACTCCTATAGTGTGGTAACTGACTGGTTACACACAGCTGTAAATAGCTTTCACCATAAATAAATTTTAGCTATTGTTAACATATTAACACTTAACCAAGTTTTTCTTTCACATATTGTGCAGTTCAAATTTTGACCATATAATAGTAATGGGTACACATTTTTGTTTAACATGTTTAAAAATGCATTGTTATGCATTTAGCATTAGACAAAAATTTTAATCTATATGTAAATTATTTAAATTGTTTTCTGTTTATTTGGCTATTTAACAAAATGTTTACAACATTTTCACATGTATTGTGTTTTGAACTGTTAAACTATTTTTGACTTAAAAAATCAATATTTAAATAATTTTATGATTATAATTATTTATAAATAGAAATTTTCATCATGTAGCAGTTTAAATTTATTTAAATAAAAAGTGCTAAATAAACGTGCTATTTATTAAACTTTTATTACAATTTAAATTTTTAAATATTTTTTGAAATTTCCTAATGCATTTTGTCTTTGTTTGAACATTTTCAAACGAAAAATGGACTTAGCACATTAGTACAACAAAGCCAACATATTTATACCCTATGTGTTTGTGCTGATATTTGTAACCACCAAAAATATTGGTCCTGCACCTTAAAGTATACCTATCAAATCACTTTCTGAGTCGATTTAGCCATATCCGTCTGTCTGTAGAAATCGGTGCATTAGTTCACCTAGCCCCCATACAATCGTATCCCTCGAATAGGGCTTTTGTATCATAATTATGTTAACTGTTCTAGTATGTCAACAAAAATCGGCATAACTTTTATTGAAGTCTAAATAACACTGCCGACTTTTGTAATGATCGGGCCTCACTTGACCCCATACAAACTCGCCTTCAGAAAATTACTTGAAGATCAAAATTCATAAGGATAGGCCCAAAATTTATAAGGATAGGCCCATGTTTACCCTTACCCCCATATAAACCCTCTGGCAGAAAATCTTTTTTTGTCAACAATAACTGAAAATATTCCAAAATAAAGGTAAAAAACAAAAAAAATTATTTAAAAAAAAATCCACAATTTTAACATATTCACTGGTATACGGTCATGTCCGATTATACATGCATACTTGTTTTATACTAAGTTTATATGTTTATATACATATGTATGTATATTCCATCAATAACCTTAAAAACATTGCTTTCATATGATTGTAATCAATAATTTTCTATATAAATTGATTGATACATTTTTTTTCGTAAAAAAATCTATTTAAGATTTTATAAATAGTATTTTTATCTAAACATAAACAAAATACTATCCAAGATTTCAAAATACTTTGTCACGCTTTATTTATTTGCATACTTTGACAGTTTCTTTTCAAATTGTAACACAACAAGAAACAAATAAATTTGTAACAATCATCACTTCATTTTTAACCTCAATACTTCGACAGATTGTAATTTGAATCTACCTGCAGTAATATGTATTATTAAAACATTCACACTACTCGATCCGATTCCAACATAAAAACTAAAGTCAATGTCTTTTTTATTGTTTCTCTTTCGGTAAACCAACAATTCATTTTGATGTCTGTGCTGGTTTGTGCTTTACAATCTTGGCCAGATATATTTTCTAAAAACCACAAAGCTTCCAACATTTATACAAGACCAACTAAATAATGTTTAAATGAATAATAATGAAATTCCCCGTATTCTATGAAATTTCCACGAATTTTTTTATGAATCAGCGTTACAAACTTTTAAGATTTCGTTTTGGTTGTTTTTTAAAAGGAAAACATTAAAATTTGTAGTTTTACTAGACAGATAAATGGTATTTTAGGTTTGTTTATAGTTTTTTTTTTCGTAGGGGAAAGTGTTATTGTTTCGTTTGGTAAATATTTTTTGGAAAAAGGAATACTGGGCATAATGCCAAAAAAATAATAAAAATCTTTTATTAATCATCATTATAAGTTTGGTGTATGAAATGATTTTGATATTGAAATAGTAATGAGTTGTAGTATTTTTTTTAGCATTTGGAAATTTCATTCATGAATAAGCCATTCATTTATTTATAATGTAAGTACAATGTGCTATTATGCCATGTTCACACAGTCAGTTAACTTACTTTATTCGCACTTTGAATTACTATTGCGAATTAATTCGCATTCCCTGCATATTCGTAATATTATTTTTTCATTAATTGTTTGATTTTTTTTTAAGATACTAAATACTTCTTCGTCATTTGCTAAGTAATTTAAACTAAATTACGTACAGCTAGTGAAATTCGTACTTGAATGAAATTTTATATGGCGAATCAAATAATTCATTTCCTAATTTGAGGTTGAATTACAAATGAGAGCATGAATGACGAATAATTGCATGGGTAGAAATGGGTATTCATTTGTTTTCATTTTGAAATGTTTGAAAATATCAAACCGTTTTAACAACTCTTGTGAAGGATTTTTATTTAAAAATTATATTCTTTTTAAATATTTAGATTTATATTTTCTTCGTGGCTTCAAAATGAAAAAATAAAAATTTTTAATTTATGACGCATGTGACTCCATAATAAAACAATACACTATTTTAAACAAGCATTTACAAATTGTAACTGAATGAACATTTTTTAAAAAAACCAGTTTTACTTATGGAGGAGGCAAGTAGCTACAAAAACAAATTTCTAAAAACTATATAAACTTGTAGCAAGAATGCATTAAAAGTGGACACTCCCAAATAAATGTTTAAAATTCTGATTGCTTATCAATAATGCATCAGTAGTTTTATTGTTTGTTTATTTAGTGTTTTTCTTCTTTTTTTGTAATTTGTCCAAGATATTATTACAATGCAGACAAGGTTTTCCACACAACGATCGAATTTACAAACGAACGACCAACTTATTTCTTTGTTAACGACTTTGGTTTGGTAAATGAATAATAAAAGGGAAAATACAAATATTAACTCGAATATAAAGCCTATTAAAAGTATGGATAATGAAACCCTCTTAAACAGAGAGAAAAAAGAAGATTTTGTAAATAAAATACAAAAATTCAAGAGTAAAAGAAATACACAACAAGTGTACTTTAACAAACAATAAAAAGTTTTATTTTTAATAGTCAATCTCATACAAAAATGAAGTTACAAATAAATGGAAAAACTTTACTACAGAGTTTTTTTGTTATGCCACTCCAAAAAATATACATACATACGTATATTCCAAATAAACAAGTACAAGTATAAGTACTTTCAAACATAAAATGCTTCATTACAAAATATTGAGATACTTGCAAAGTATTGTACAAATACATACAATGTACAGTGATGCATCTTTCTATTGTGGGGCAGAACACACCCACATTTCTAACATACATTGTATGATGAGTAAAATGAACAAAAAATATATATATCAAACAAATTATTTCCATTATTTTTCCTTTTCTTTTATTTCGCTCAATATTATCTTATTTTTTTAAGACACTAATACTGGTGGAACCTATTTAGAAAAAGTTCAGTCATGGTTAAATATGAATTTAATACATGCAAGTCTTATGTTACTACTGGCTTTGAATGACGTTGATTTAGTACATATGAACAAGGTTTCTCTTTGTGTTAAGTTAAAATATATTGTTACACAAAGAGTATAAAAAAGTACGCCAGCTTTTTTCTAACGTTAAAAATGTTTTAGCGACAAATGCATTGAGTTTTTCGATATAATTTGCTTTAATTTTGAGAAATTATTTGTTGTAATTTTGATAAAGCATCGTTGCATCATTGTAACAACGAATTGTTGTCATTTCGATTACGCTTTATCTCATTTTAGCAAAGTATTGTTGCGATTTCGACAACAAATCGTTGTCATTTTGACAATGCAACGTTCTGTTTGACAACATAGCGTTGTCACTTTGTTAACTTTATAATTTTTTGCAAATTTTGTTTTATTATATTTCTGTTGTTGTTTTGACAACTCTTTGCTCTTTTGTATATTTTAATTTGGTTATTGCTCCAATGTATATGTACTTTTTATACAGACTTCCTCCATAAAGTATAATTTTTTAAATACTTTTAAATTATGTAATTTTATTTTTTTTTTAATTTTGTATATTTTTTCAATTGCTAGACAATATTTAAAGATTGATTTAAAATTTTTTAATTTATTTTTTTTTTCAATTTTCTACTATTTTTATAAAATATAATATATATATATATTAATATTTTCGTATTTTGATAAAATTTACTTTATAAAAATTTCATTTATAAACAATTTTAAATTTGTTTTTGGAAATTTTCCAAATATCTAGAATGTTTTAAAAATTTTTCAAATTTTAATATTTTTTATAGAAAATATTTTTAAAAAATATTTAATACAAAATATTTAATACTACCCAACTAAATACATATATTTGTATGTTAATGAACTTTTATATAACATTTCATAAAGATAAAATAAATAAACGACAAATGAATAAATTAATGTGAAAAACGTATTTGAGAAAAACTAATTAGGTTGATTTTAATTTATTAAATTATTTAAATTTTTTTTAAACAAGTAAAACATAGAAATTTTAATTGTATGCATTGTTTTTTTGTTTATTAAAGGTGATCCCATTTCGTGCATTAATGATGGTTCAATACCCATGCATGTTATCAATACATTCTGCTGGATTACATACACTTTTACTATACCGGGACAACAGCACAGGCAAATTGGCACCGATGTCGCCAGTCATGGTTTGGGCAATGAATTTGGTCAGGAGAAACGATATCACAGTTATTATCAGTGGGTACCTTTTGTGCTATTTTTCCAGGTAAGTTTAAAAAACAGAGCAATAATAATAAAAAAACATATTTAAACCGTTAAATTTTTATTTCAGGGTCTCATGTTTTATATACCACATTGGATTTGGAAAAATCTTGAGGATGGGAAAATGCGCATGATTACCGATGGCTTACGTGGCATGGTCACCATACCCGAAGATTATCGCAAAGATCGTCAACACCGCATTATTAAATATTTGATTGATAGTTTAAATTCTCATGCTGGTTATTCGTTTGCCTATTTCTTGTGTGAAGCTTTGAATTTTGTCAATGTTATTATCAATATTTTCTTGGTGGATAAATTCTTGGGTGGTGCTTTTATGACCTACGGCACTGATGTCATTAAATTCTCAAATATGGATCAGGAGAAACGTTTCGATCCCATGATTGAAATATTCCCTAGATTGACGAAATGTACCTTCCATAAGTTTGGTCCCGGTGGTTCACCACAGAGACACGACACTTTGTGTGTGTTGGCTTTGAATATTTTGAATGAGAAAATCTATATATTCTTGTGGTGAGTATTAAAAAAATAAATATAAAACGATTGATAAAAATAATGGGTGCGCTAATGGGTGATTTGATTTCAAAGTCTTTAAGAAAGATAACTTAGATATAAAACATTTATTGTGAGTTTTCATAAAAAATAGAATGGAAAATCTATCGTTTAATGTGTTATTAAAACTTTACAATAATTCTGGATGTTTACATAGATAATGATAAAATTGGAATACATTTATTTCGTAGGGCCGGATTAAAAGTTTGCATAAATTAAAATTTCATAAAAATTTCTATTTATTTTATGTTGAACATATAAAGGAAATATAAAAAACAAGCGATATTGGGACTATAAACTTTATTTTATTTATAAAAATTACTTAACATTCCAATTCTACATTTTTAATAACATTGTGATTGTTTAAAAACCAATTATTTAAATTTACTAAAAATGGAATCTTTTTGCAATAACTAGTTATTATTGTGATTTACTAATTTATTTTTTTTTTGCTTCCTGTAGGTTCTGGTTTATTATTTTATCTATAATTTCTGGTGTTGCTTTGATTTACTCCTTTATGGTGGTTACTATGCCCACAACACGTGAAACAATACTGAAGCGTTCCTATCGTTCTGGCAGAAACAAGGAAATTGCCAGTTTGGTCAGACGTTTGGATGTAAGATTTTACTTTACGTCTACCTTCTATAACTGATTTTTAATCCATTACAAACTTCTCTTCATTACAGATTGGTGACTTTTTACTTTTACATTTCTTGGGACAAAATGTCAACACAAAATCCTATAATGAAATGATACAAGAATTATGCAATCTCTTGGGTAGCTCAAGGACACCTTCAGCACCATCAACATTAGAAATGAATCCCATGAATCCAATATATCCACAAGTAGTAGATACATTTGGTAAAGAGGCATTTGGCAAAGAAACCGAAACATAAATTAATGTTGAATAATTTATAACACACAAGCATACACAACAACAAATTATTCTAAAGAAAACAACAACAAAAAATACAATGCAATCTTTAAAGAAAAGACATTAGAGAGTTGAAGAACGATAGAAGCAACAAATGATTTCTCATTTATTTTGTGTCAAAATTTTTTTTTAAAAATTATATCTATAATCTATGTATTTCAATGTTATTTTTCTTTTTTATTTTTTTACATATAATCCGTGCAATTTTGTTTGTATAAAACCCTTAAATGAGTGACAAAACAATATTTTAATAATAACTAAATTTATAATACAACTTGACCACCATCAACAATATTTAAAATAGATTTTTTATAATTATTACAAAACCGCCATCACTATGATTAAGTTCTTCTATAAATTTTTTTTAAACAAGTAATGTTTGCAAATTACTTGTAATTTATATAATTTTTTTTTCAATTTACTATAAATTTTAAGTAAAAAGTATATTATTATTATATACATATAAATATATATACAAAATTATTAAATTATAAATTTATAAAAAAAATCTACAAAAAAAGACGACAAATTTTCCATTTCTAAATGTTAGTTAAGTAATAATAATTTTCTTTTTTTTATAAAATTTTAGAAATTTGTTTATAAACAAAAAGTATTGTGATTATAAAAGAAAACAAGCTACATTTTTATGCTCTTTAAATAAATATTTTACTATAATAAAATTTAAAACAATGAAAATTTTTTTCAGTACTTACCTATTGCCCCAGTCGATTTTGGAAACGACTGTCATTTGTAGTTCTAATGTTTGATCTTGTGTTAAAGTAGCTCCCAATAATTCACGCCTACTCTCTAAAATCGATAGCATTACTTTACGTAATGTGTGAAATTTGTAAGTTTCTCGATCCTAAAATAATTATTTCAAAAAAAAAAAAAATTAATATATGAATGTTTAGAACATCGAGAGAAATTAGTCATTTATACAAACCACAAATAATTTTTTCCATATTTCCGACCATTCCCTTAAAACTTGTGTACATTCTGCTACCACTGGGTCTATCTTTGATAAGTCTTTTATGTGTATATATGTTTTTGGAAATAATCCAACAGCTCGTGATTTTCGTGGACAAGTGCCGCGAAACCATTTTGGACATTCTTCTAAAATTTCTACCGAATCTCCAACATCTAATGGAAGACCAAAACGAACATCACCATGCCAATTGTGTATAGCTAAAAATTAGAAGATTGGAATTATAATTTGGATTTGAAAAGAGGTTTTAAGGCTAAAAACAATAGGTTTTTATTTATTTAAAGATATTTTTAATAAAACACCAAAATACATATGCAAAGTTTGTGAAATATCGCCTGAACTAGCGTTTATATGAAAGATCTACATAATTTTTATGTAAAGTGTATGTAAAGTATGTGAAATTCTGAAGCACTTTCTTTGCAACTGTCAGGCATTCGTCCAAGTAACAATTCTTAACAATTACGTGCAGGAAACTGAGTTTCTGAATATTAAAAAATAATACATTTAGTCGCGATAGTGGCCTTGGTGTATTTCTTCGGATTGAATGAAAACCCCATTCCCATAGAAGACTGGGTGTATTTCTTCGGATTTGATGTATACATATTAGGGTATTCAAACGATTAATCGTCGATTGGTTAATCGATCAATTTTTGACGATTAATCGCTCGAATAAATGAAAATTGCCAAATTTCAAATAACGAATAAACCGAATAATTTATATCAATTAACCGATTAAGAAAAACTTATTTTTAAACAATAAAATTACTGTATATCATATACAAAATTCAATATTTTTATAATAAATTTACTTTCTGTATTAATTTCTTAATTACTTTATAATAAATAATAATTATTGGATGATTTTTATAACAATATTTCAGAAACATTGTAATAATTTGTTCTGATTTAACTACTTCTTAGAATGGGTTTATGTAGAACATTTCAGATTTCTGAAAAGAAATCTTGAAAATAATGATATCGCCTTTACTTTTTACATCCAGTTTTGAGAAACAGTGTTGTGTTTCTAAAGTATTTCTAATAAGTTCTTCAGCAATACATAGTTATAGACTAGTTCATTGGAACGTATGTATTCTGGAACTAGTTGATAAATATCCGAAACATAAATTTAATAAACTTAATTTCTTTATATAAAAGAGGATTTCACATGAAAATAAATAATTTCTAATATTTAAGATAAAAATTATAGAATTGAATTTAAAGTGGAAAATTATAATTTTGTTTGTTATTGGAAGAAAAATATTGTAAAAAAGAAATTATTATTAGAACAACACACATTAATTTGCCTTTTATTCGATTAACCGAATAATTTTGAATTATCCGATTATTAACCGGCCAACTTGAAACCCCAAATAATTATTTGTCGAATAAACCGAATAAGACAAAAACCCGAATATTTGAATACTCCAATACATATCCTCCTTTCAAACTAACTAACTGAATATCGTTCTAATTGCTGTTTAGAAGTATTTTATCCACATCTGAAATTTTAGAGCAATTTATCAGAAAAATCTTTATGTAGAATAATATTTTGTATTTTGTGCAGTAACTCATCGAATTTATATTCCGTGCTGTAGCCCTATTCCTAACAAGTACATCTCACATTATGACCAGACATATATTTGAAAACCCATTCTTCCGTAAAAAAATATGACGCCACGGATTTTGATGTATTATTATAAAAGTTTTCATCAACATTATTTTTTTTAACTTATTAATTAATTTCCCAAAGCAATCAATGCCAAGATCAAGGGAAATACTTATAAAATGAAACTCAAAGTAAAAATTAAATTTTTTACTGTATTTTATTTATTATTATTTTTTTTTTTTTTTTTTTGTTTTTTAATTTTCAGCAACAATAAATATTTAATCTATTAATAGCACTTGAAGACTACTTCAATTGTAACTTCAACTTTATAAAATTATTAAAAGTACGAGAAAAAATAGAGGAAAAGGAAAAAATACTTTAGAGTAAAGTACAATTGAAGTGTGGCAATCAATATACTGTGAATACAAGTAAAGGGGTTTGAAGAGATTATCAATAAGAGAGTTAGTAAGAAGTTATTGTTTGATTTTTATATTGGAAAATTTAAAACAAAAGGAAACGCCACATGCCTGGCATCTAACAAAAGGTCCATTTGACGTTAAGAAAGAAGGATTAAATTTTTGTTGTAAAAAGAATATTTAATAAAAACGTAGTATTGTGGGTTTGTGTCAAGTGAATTTTATGGAAAATAAAAAAGTCATGAAATACAATGCAACAGTTGCAGCGTAGCTAGCTATAGAAGTACTCTAGTAATTATTAGGAAAACTACGAACACATAATTAGGCTTCGTATAAGGTACCATAGAAGATCATGTGACAAATTTCATTGAATTATGTATCTCCAAAATTGCGACCTGTAGTTTGATTACACGGTTTACAAGCCCTATTCGGTGGTACAGTTGTATGGGGTCTAGGTGAAATAATGGACCTACCTTAACCATTTTCAATATTGTCCCTGGGACAATAGTTTGATTACCTGTAGTTTGATTACAAAGTTTACATGAAGTTGGAGAGGGTCATATTCAAAATCCCGGACAGATGGACGGACGGACATAAATCGACTCAGAGAATGATTCTGAGGCGATTGGTATACTTAATGGTGGGTGTAGGACCAATATTATTGTGCGTTACAAACATCAGTACAAACCCAATATACCCTCCCTACTAAATTGGTGTAGGGTATAACAATAAATAAGGAGTAAAAGACTCAATATTTTCCACAATTTGGGTTTTTTAAAGACCTAATTTTTAACCTAAAATTAAAATAACCTAAACGTACATAAAAATTATGTGGAACAATGTGATTTGTTTCACTAAACAACATTTTCGAAGCATTCTACGTACATAGTATATGTGTAGGCATTTAGCAGCAGTAATGCTCCGACGGCATGCAATTTAATTCAAGTGTAGTGAAGCAGATAAACGATTTCAAAGCAGTAAAATACTAAAATACAGCTTAACAATGCCACAGAATGAATACAGAGCTAGAGATACCCACTGACTGATTGCAAATCTTTATAGTAGATGAGAAGAAAACAACAGCATGAGCATGAGATGGACAGAAAAGTGGGGAAGAAAAGGAATAAAATAAGAGTAAAACAATGTCATAATGAATAATACAACATGTGCAAAATGCACTTGTGCTCATATAAAGTGATAAAATAAAAAATAAAAATATAGTATCTGCAAAAAAATCAACAATAAGTATAATGAAAAATAAATAGAAGAATGAGTAACTAAAGTAAAAAATGAAAAAATAAAAATAAGTTTCCTGTTTTGGAACTTTACTTGCATTTAAGTAATAAATGTTTGTAGATGAAAACGAAACAGAAAAAATAAAAAATATTATAAAACTAACAAGAATCAGAATGCCGTACCATTCCAAGTTAATACAAACAGTATTGAGAATAAAACATTAAAAAAAATCTCAAATAAAGTTTTCTACACAGACGACAGTCGGTGCCGCAGTGTCGTTTTGGATTTAGAGAATATATGGGCCCGATTGACGTAATGTGTTAGTTAGTCTTCCACTTCCAAGTACGAACATAATGTTGTGCATCATACAAACAGAGCACGTTCAAACGACATTGACTTATGTGTCAGCAACTAATACCAAATGGAATGGATGTTTCTACATTCCTTTTTAGGGAACACAGATTCACTCAACCACCCCCTATGTACTTGTTTACTGCAGAAATACATGGAGGAATTGTTTTAGAGTTTTTCTAAAAGATTTTTTTTTTAGTTTTAATTTAAAATGGAAAGATTGTAAATGAGAAATTTATCGCTAAATGGAAAGGATGTAGGTATATTAGGATTATGACTTAATATAGATTGACTTAATACTACTGTACATTTTACAATTAAAACTTGATTTATAGGAAGCGGAAGGAAGTGAAAAAGTAGAAAAGGTAAACAGGATATGAATGAAACGGAACTATTGAAACAGAATAGTTATTTATTTACTTATACATATGTTAGCACAATAATGTAATAGTTTTGCAGTGGAATTTTGGATAACTAAATGAAAATTGACATATAGCTTATTCTTACTATTATTAATAAGATATTAAAAGTTACTAAAAATATTGTGTGCGTTAAGCGAGATATTGACGGTTAAAGGTACAAAAATCTGTTTTTAGGAATATATTACTATCTAAGAAACCGCTATATAAAAATGTTTAAATTTCAATCTTTTTAAGACTGCATCTGAGAAGTATATAATTATAATAAAAACGAGTTTAAAATATGTTCTCATAATTACATCGTATTTAAACGAGTTCTTTTCATTAAAGCTACAATTCAGAAGTAAAATACTAAAACACCTAATCACAAGCCCATACCCCATGTCGCAATTCATACACTGGGTGAAATGGTTAAAGCACATGCAAACCAAACTAAAAGACTAGAAAAATATAAAATTTAATTTAACTAATTGTGAAATCATTAGATACTGACTTACGTGTAGACAACATCTCTTGTGCCCTAACGATAGAATCTAAAACAACAGCAAACTTGTATGGACAGGGAAGGAAAAAGAAAACGCTGTATGTATTTTAGTTAAAGGAATCTAAGGTATATATTTAAGTCGTAATACACATTTAGTCTCAATGTGTATTTATTCATTTAACTTTCTAGCAAACAAATGAATTAATATAAAAGTATAAAAAATAAAGCATTTAATTTAACTTAATGGATAAAAACCGTAAAGAGGGTCGTTTGAAAAGAACTAAAGAAAAAAGGTATTCGATTTTAAGGAGTCAAGGTTATAAATCTCTCCAAATCCGAAGAAATGACCCAGACCAGCGGGTTTGTTCTTTGATTCCCATTAGTGTCTTTGGTACGAATCAAACTTACGACCTCTGGTCAGACAGAGCACTAATTAGTAATTATTAACCTCCAGAAAGCACTTATAACTTATACGTATTAAAAAGAACCTGCCTGCTTTCTATTAGAAGTTTGAATTACATTTGAATCAAAATAATCAAAGTAGAATCTGTAAATGGCTAAAGGGGACAGTGAAATTAAAAATGGTTTTAGGAAAATATTTCCCCATTGAAATATTTTTATTAATTATTTTTGTTTATCTTGCTGATATAAACCACCCTCGTATAATAGAGGATTTGAACAACTACTACTGCCCATTGTTTACGAACGTCTCTTTTGCAAAGTGCAATGCAGCACAAAGAATATGCATAAACAAAAAATATACAAACATACTTGTAGTATATAAGACCAGCCCACAAAAATCATTTGGATTTTTCTTTATACCGAAAAGTATCTTGACTATAGTTTGTACTCTTTTACGAATTGTATTTCAGAAGATTTTTTGAAGAGTCTTTTGAAGCTTTTTTTGGGCAAAAAATAAATAAAAACGTCCATTTTGAAAAATAGAATGACAAATGTTGAAAAAAAAACTTTTTCTTATGTATTTTTTTCTAAATATCCCACTCGAAAAAATAGCTATCTGAAATCCTTTTGGAGAATTTTTGCTTGGACCAATTGGTGGGAAGTTATATTTTATTGGATAAAACCAAATTATCCAAGTTTTACCCCGTCTAAGTCTGGCACTTTTTGACCGATAAAGATGAAAGCTCGTTTCTGTGCTAATATACACTAGTACTAAATTTCATCCAAATTGGAAGACAACGATTTTAAAAGTAGTAAATAAAAATTTTATTAAATTTATCCAAATTGATATTTTAAAGTTATCACTTGTAACATTCAAAATACATACAGAAAGAAGCATTAGTTTTGGCTTTCAATGAATAAAGACATTGGACTATTTTGTGTAAGTTAACCTATACGAACCCAGTAAAATATTTTCAAATTTTGAAAATGAGTATTGTAGGTAATGTAGTTATTTCATACATTACTTGGTAATGAGTGGTGGTTATGTATAACATTATTTAATTTTATTGAATAGGATTTGTAGCCAATTGTCTATAGCATGTGTCTAATAAGGAATTAGTTTGTGGTACTAACCCTAGTCGATATTATAAGTTTTTTAAAGAAATATTGATATTTGTATTTGTGTAGGAAGCATTCCAGATAGAAAGATAAATTAACTTGGTAATGGAGCATTAAGTATGAGAATAGACTAGTACACATACAAATTAACTGTAAAGTCAGTTTTAAATCCGGGTAAGCACATTTGTAACTAGTTATTTTTTGGTCATCGTCACACAAAAATAAATAGTTATTTACCCAAAAATAAGAACTTACACTTTTCTCCAATATTGCCTACTTACCGGGTAAGTAAAGATTTTCTTGCGAACCAAGTATTAAACTAATCCTTGCAAAAAATTCTAATGCAACGAATTGAGCAGGTTTATTGTAAATATATTTACAAAACAACTCGTTATTTAAATTACAATTTTACGAGTTATTAACTTGCTAATGATATTACATTGCTGACAATTTTACAAGTCTGAATGTATGTATGTGTACATTTTTATAAATATATTGTATGTGTGTAAGTGTTTTGTGCATGATTAAAATTATATGTTGACGACTTTAACGACGCTACAACAACGTCCATAATAATTACACTGTTGCTGCTGTTATTGTTGTTGACGACAACAATGTTGATGTTGACGATTATTATAATGAACTTTTAATCAGAACTTTTGTAGGTTGCTTACTATAGTATTTGTTATGAATGAAATGTTTTTGGGAAATATAGAAAACTGGTTTTCCTTTAAAGTGAAAGTATTTTGAATAGAAAAGCTATTATTTTTGTCGTAATGTGTAAATATGTTTTTTTTTTGAGCAAATAATACTTTTTCTGTGCACAATTGTGAAAACTCAGCAGTGTGGCATCATTGTTGTTGCAGTTATTGTCGTCGTTGTCTTCTTTCATTGTTGTCATTGTCATCGACAGCAGGAAGTTGACTAAGTTAATGTTTTGAATTTTAAATTTTTCAATTCTTTTAACGAAAAAGCATGAAATAAAGTTTCTTAGAGGAAATTTGTTAATTGTTTAGAAAATTAGAATATGATTTTATAATGTACAAAAATATGTATGTATTTGTGTATGCCTGAACATAAATAAATGTTTATAAAGTGAAGGTAATTAGTTCATTAATTTTTTAATTTTATAAGTTGTATGTAAAATGACTAAAAATAACATTTTGGGAAAATTAACTGTTTAAAATATACATAATTACTTGTAGAAAATTTAATTATTTTAACTGTATAAAATGTAGAACAGATAATAGATTATTTTACATCAGTTAAAGAAGTGTATATAAAACAACTAACAAGTAACAACTTTTTAATTAAACGTATTTTATAAATTGCTTGTTAAAAGTTTTCTATTTTGAAATACTTTTCAATTTGAATCATATTTTTTGGGATTTGAAGACTGTAGGTATTTGGGAAAAGAATGTATATACGCTATTTGTTTAAATGATGTATATGTATAAAGTTATATGTATAAAGGATTCTTCTCGTTAAAATAACATTTGAATGTAATTATTATTTATTTTAAAAAATTCGTACTATAGAGTAGAAAATGCAAAATTTTTTTGCCATTCGTTGTATTGGACATTATTTAATACATATGCTGGAAGTCCACTGTATATGTATGTGAAAACAATTGGGATCGTTATGTTCTTATATATGGTGGGTATGTAATATTAAAGTAAAATACACAGAGAAAAAACAGGGTTATGGTAACCATTTCCTAAGAACAACATTTTGTGATTGTAGTCTTAATATATTAGGGTTATTGTAAAACTTTAAAATATTATATTATGTTGAAATACAGTGCTTTACGAGAGTACCAGGCGTGTTGCTCTATCTCACGGTGGTACTTTTCCAACCACTGGTGAGTAAAAAGTAAACAATTCACCATTGCCCCTTTGTGTATCTTACACACAGATTGCAATTTTTGTACATGGATTGAGCCGGTCCATGTACAAGCACTTTGCTCGAGTACTTGAGCTATCTAATCTCTTACCATTGCTGCCCCGTTGCTTAACTTCCGAGTTGTAAAACACCACTTCCGTTTACAACCACACAGATGGGATGGTTCTGTTGATTTGGCAACAGCACCTAGAGACGTTCTGGACAAGGAAGGAAAATTCAATGGTATCATTTGTATATGATACCTTTCATCCATCATCAGACAACCCAGCACACATATCATTTATCCGACAGATGCATAAGAGAAAAACGTACGACACATTCATTAAACGGGTGGGTGAGGTCTGCCATACCCCACATTTATCCCGTACCATATACCATTAATACCAACTCATTTTTAACGCTTAGTCCCACAGTCACTCCTCTGTGGGGTATCTGTTGTTTCGACAACAGCATCGAACTTATCCCGAAATATTGACTTTACCTTACATCAGTTTTTTAACCGCAACTCACTCTTCCCCGATCAAAAGGAACCTCAACCAACTGACCAGCCAGGACATAGCCTGCGGGCAACTGGCCACATGTAGTACCAGATTATGTGGTTCTCTGGTTAGACCTCTTTTCAATCTATGCAAGGACTAAGACGGGCAGTAAACAGCAATTTATAGTCCCGGTCAAATGGAGGTATTGGTAGCACCTACGCCCGGATTGCAATACCACAAGATTGGCATGAACATGAAAATGATTACAGTAACCGAAATATTGTTTAAATCGAATCCAAATAATAATTATGTGTCTTTGATAACAATATGTTGATACAGTGAACATAGTATTGTTCATATTTTTTCTCTACGTGGGGGCTCCATTAGTCAGGGGAAAATATTGGAATTTGAAATTCACTCAGTAAGCAAAAAGTTAAAAAGGCTGCTCATTTGCCTAATTTAAGTACTTAAAATTTTTAAAGTGCTTATATTGCTATTAAGTACTCCAAATTATGGAGCAAAACATTCTGCATCCTTTAACAAACATAACGAACTTAAGTTTTTTCGAAAAAAAATAATAATAATAATACACCAAGTGACATTAAATGCTCATTATGAATTACTTAAATAGTTAACACATGCAGCCATATCCATTCATTTATACTAAGAGTTGAACACATACATATTTTTAATATGAAAATACTACTTATAAATGCTACTACCTATGGTAGTCGGTATTAGAGGGTGGAGTAAATTGTAAACATTTAAATACTATAAGCTTCTCTACAATAACTAGTATTACAGAATATGTTCATTCATTCAAACATTTGCATTATGATGCCTTTTTATTCTTCTTTTTTATTTTTATTATGCCATATATTTTTATTTCTTTTTTATTCTATTCTGTTTGTTTCTATTTTAGTATTTTTATTCTAAAACGACACTGTGACTGACCTATTTATAATAGTTTTTATGCTGGTTATATTCATGTGTTCCAAGTGGCGCACAACTGCCACTTGCTCTTTCAAGTTGTCATAAATTGTAAAAGCAATTCCACTCGTACTAAAACCCATCCAAATACACATTCACGTACATAGAGTTTTTCTACTCTATTTTTCTGTCTTTTTTTGTTTTGCAACATTTTAGAAAGTAGCAAAAACTAAGTGGTAGGGAAATCTAGAATTAAAAACCATTTTGTAATTGCCTCTTCACTAAAAATGGAAAAAAAGTGAAAAATAAATAATAAAACTTATGCAATTAATACTCGAGGCGCTCTCACTATCTCAAAGTTGCGGTGTGTTTTGTGTGTTCATGGAAAGAAGTTAACCTTTTGGCGAAGTTTAAATACATGAATAGCATCAGCGGTAGGAGTTTGAATTAGGCTAATTGTTTTTGGAGTAGATTATAGTATGCTTTTTGCATATTTAATTTTTAAACGAAAACTGCATATCAGTGTAATGTTTTTTTGCAATTGCTTTTAAGCAATAGTTAAACTTGCAATTTGAAGTTGCCTTAACAAAAAATACATGTTAAGAGAATTGAAGTTTTTAGTTTGTAAACATTATTTCTAATTACCCAAAGTATTAGCAATTTTTTTTTATTTAATGTAAATAGTTTTGAGAAAATTTTAAGCACCATTTACACATTAAAAGTGGTTCTTTAACAATTTTTCACACCATAAAGGTGTAAAGTAGTGATATTTCAGATCTATGTAAGTGCCATTCGTAACATACAAACATACTTAAATAAATTTTTTATGAGAACTTTTGTTTAAAACGTCACTTTTTTTCAACATAATATTCTAACAAAAACTAATAAACCTCCAACGTTTTTAATGAGATTTAATTTCATGTTTTAATTAAGTTGATGTTTTTTTCTGCTCTACATGAAATAGGTCACATCTTACTATTAAATCTATAATGTAATTGCTTTTTATAATATTATTACCAAGTTTTTTTGTTCATCATGGTCTTATTATTCAGTTGACATTTTATGTTTAGGATACGAGTATAATATTTAAGTATAAAATAAACTCAAAATATATTACAGGATTATAATAAGAAATCGTATTAAAAACAAACAATTTGCAAACATCTTTTAAATGAGCACGTGTACATTAAGGGTGTTCTTGTGAATGTTTAAAAGTCTGGATTGCTATTTTTTGGTCATTTTTTTGGCAATATGGAAACTTTTTATTTATTTTTTAGTTTTCTTTTAAGAATTTCATTTAAAAAATTTTGATTTAATTTTACATTTTATATCTGATTAAAGTGAAAGACAACAATAACAAATAAATACATCATTTGTAGTACAAGCCTCATTTTACATCGACTTGTATTTCTGCACACATGTCACACATTACACACACAAACAAACACAAGTTGTATTAGCAGTATAAAAAATTATTACTTTTTTATAATTTTCTGAGCCGATTAAGCTATGTCCGTCAGAATAGGTCATGTAAACCTTGTAATCAAACTACAGGTCACAATTTTGAAGATAATTCAATGAAATTTGGCATATGATCTTCTATGTTACTGTGGAGGAAGCTTATTGAAAATGGTTAAAATCGGTCCATTATTTCATCTAGCCACCATACAACTGAACCCGCCGAATAGGGCTTTTAAGTTCATAATTATGTTTAATCTACTCGTATCTAGACAAAAACTACAAAACCAAGTTTCATACTAGCCCTGATGATCCTCATGAACTTTTTTAATTATAAGGCCTCATTGAACCATAGCCCCTATAAATAGCCCCCTTCGAAATTTGACTTAAATGTCAAAAATTTTTTTCAACATTAAATGGCGTAAGTATATATGAGGCAAGGTACAATTCAACTTAAATGCTTTATTATGAAAACTAAATCACTTTTAATTTTTGTAACAGTTGTAGGGTAATATTTCATACTTGTAATTTATGTATGTATAATTTGTTAAGGAAATTTTCCGAGGTAGTCATAGATTTTTCTCATTTCTCTATTTATGGAACGATTTTGCTGATTTTCAATAGGAGACTGAGAAAAATTTGAGATTAATTATTTAATGATCAAGCCCAATAAAAAATGCTATTGCTGATGTTCATATTTATATCGATATACATATAACAAAGTTTTAATGGTGAGTTGATAAGATTCATCAAAGTCGAAAATAACCGAAAATAAAATATCGGTGAAATCTTGTAATTATAGCAAATTTAGAAATGGTTTCAAGAATCACTTTGCCCAAATGATATAATTCGGAAATATTTTATTCCAAATAATGGAGCCTACATAAGTTATTGGTGTACACGATCCATTTAAGTAATCTAAAAACTACTCCCCTGTAAAAATGATTAGAGTACATGAATCGTTTAGTAGTCCCATGCAAAGCAGGCATGGTTCATGTTTATTAAAAATTTGCGGATTATGTAATCCCATTATTTGAAGAAGGGAGTAGGTTTTGGATCACTCCAAAGTAATGCATGAATGGATTACGTTGTCTTCATCTAGGACATCACAATGTTAATTAAGTACGTTTTTTTCAAATATTTGGATAAGTTTTGGACTAGTCTTAGTGTAGTCGCAATTTTTGCAGGGTATGTAACTGAAGATGCCAACATTGTGTTACATATAAATACATAAATACATAGTGGAACTAGTTTGTTAAAATCAATTGTCATAAATTTTCATTAAGTAACTTTATATTGTGTCTGTTCCCGTATTCGCCTGGGTTGCAAATTTTTACAATAAGTAGTTCCCGTAATAAAATTTTAATGTATTTTCTTGTTTTTCTTATTAGGTACTTCTGACTATTTCTCACTAAAACCTGTACGGGAACATATTATTACTGATGTTTTCATTAAAACAAAAAACTGTAAACATCGTATAAAGTTAAAATTACACATAAACACTCTTTAAAAAATTCAACTTAAATTAATTAAAGTCACTTATGAAAAAAGGCTTAAATGGCGTTTGAACTTCTGAACATTATTATTATTATTATTTTTTTGCCGAAAAGTCGGTCATTTTTGTTGGCATTAAAACATTGTTAATTTGTCATCATAGAATTTCACGACAAATGTCTGTTGATGTAATAAATAATGTTTATAGCAAATGGGAAAAGAACAACAGCAATAAGGCAGACAAAAGTAGGCCGCACTGATGTTACTGCGGTTTCTTTTCCTCTGTTTTTTTAATTAGGAACGCACACAAAGTTTGCAATTGAAAAGAAATGTACGTCAAAAAAAACAACTTAATACAAGTGTACATTTTACACGAAAAAGGGCAGACGATGGCTGACTAATGAGCAATGACATGGATTGACAATTATATTACTTAAGGGGCATGCCAATTTAAATTTAGTTAAAGTCGTAGTAGAACGAGCCGTATAAATTAGGTTAATTAAAAATTACAAATTGTGATGGCTAAAGACACGACAATGTGTAATAATAATTTTATATTTATGTTAGAACTCTTAAATAGTTTATTTTAATTAATTTATAAAAATAAAATTAGTTAAACATACAACTAAAAATAAAAATTTCGGTTAAATTCAGGGACTGTAAATAACTGTTATTCTGAAATGTTTAACCCAAAAAATCTCTATGTTGGAGTCAACGAAGACCTATACTTTTATATACCAATATACTCGTAATGATGCGTTTTTTCAGAATACACGGTGATTTTAAAAACGATCTTAACTCCACAAATAACAGTTATTTTTAACGAAAAAAAAAGTCTGATTGAAACAGTTAAAAAATGAGTTTTATTTTTCCGTCATAAAATAAGAATTATTTGAGGAGTTTTATTTTTTCCATCAAAAAATAAAAATCATTTGGGAAGTTTTGCTTTCCCCAACAAAAAATCAAACAATGTTTTTATATATTTTTTCAGTCTCTTATTTTATTGAGTTTATCTGACCAAGTCCATTAAATAATTGATTGAACTGGCGTTGAAAACATCGGAATCAAAAATGACAAATGGTAATTTTTTGTTATGACTGAACACAAGCTTTTTAATTTCTTTGGTAGGCATTATTATTAAAAATGAGTTTTATTTTCTGATGGAAAAAATAAAACTCCTCAAATAATTTTTATTTTATGTTGGAAAAATAAAACTGTTTTTTAATAGTTTCATTTGAATTTTTATTTTTAGGTTGAAAAATAACTTGAAAGCTGGGAATCTCTTCATTCTATCTTTATTATTAATTTGACTCATTTAAAGAGAAAGTGTAAAAAGACTATATGATACCCTACACAAGTCAGTATGTTAAAAAAGTGGTTAATTAAAAAAATAAAGCATTTAATTTGTTCTTTAACCGTATTGTGTAATATTTTTGCGTATTATTGACAAAGAAAAGAGAATTTCTAAAAGAGGGTTAATAGGGGAATAAGGGTAAATATGGACCTATCCTTATAAATTATGGAAGAGGAATTCACGTCTACCTTAAAGTTATTTAGGTAGATTTTAAGCGTTTTATTAGAAATTATAAGTAAACATAATACCCTTCCCACTATAGTGGTGTAGGGTATAAAAAGGTCTCATTTTTGAAACAAAAGTTTTTAATTACTACTTTGTGAAAAATATTCGTTTAATCTCCATTTCTCTATTTTGAAGCAGAGGTTCTCCGCTATATTTGATATTAATATTAATAAAATTTGATATTAATATTAAATAAATTTGGAATTCCATCTTTTAAAATCACAAGTACTTTTAAATTGATGGTCCACAGTTTTGTGTACACATAGATTTTTTACATTGTGAATTTACCGATAATCTATATGAATTAAAACTCATAGAATGTTAAAAAATCTATAAGCTAATAAATATTTTAAAAAGGTATCGATTTCTTATATAAAAATATTTAACAATTTTCTATTATTCGAGAATATAAAAAAGGCTTTTAAATAAGAATTTTTCAACAATTTGTCATAAATCGCCAATTAATAGATTTTTTTAATGAAAATTTTTCGAATATTTATTATAGATAAAGAATTCATCGGATTTTGTTTTATAAATCAAGTTTTATCAAAAAACTCTTTAAAGTAATATATATCAATATATATTTTTTTAAATCGAATTTATGCATATTTTAATAAGGAAACTTATAAAAATCTAAAATTTTCATTAATTGAGAATTTATGAATATTTAAAAAAAAAAATAGGAATTATTGAAATTTGTACTAACGTTTGTGCAAATTTCCTAAAAGTCGATTCTTTTAGTTGGATCACTAGACATGAAATTACCCATATGTAAATAGTTTTTAAGAAATCTTTGATAATACTTAGTATTTACATAATTATAAATATCCAATAATAAATTTATATTGACAACAAGCTCATAAAATAAAATATCGTTCATAATGTACTATGTTCTATGATGAAACGTTTTTCCAACAATAGTTTTGGTTTATGGCAAATAATGATTTAGAAAATATACATAATTATGTTTATATCTGTAAACATTACAATAAATACACACTTACATATTAAACGTAATATATATTATTGTTATTATTTATGGATATTTGTATACACATGTATGTTCTATATATATTTACAAACATATAAATTAATAAATATTTTATTTGGCACGTGTTTGTGAATAAGTAACCGACATAGTACTTCATACAAGAATTGTATGAAGGTATGTATTAAATATCACAGATACTTTTGCATAAAAAAATCCATGAAATGAAACTTAATACATATTTATTTATGTATGTCTGTATAAAAGTATATGTATATTTATCTAATAACGAACACACTTACATAATACTAAATAACATTCGCATAAACAAAAGAAATATGAGATAATAAATGAATATTTTAAAATGTAGGTCAGTAGAACAATAGTTTATAATAATATGTATATTAAGTATATGGAATCCTTTTCGTAAACACTCTCTAAAAAACATACACTTAGATGTTATAGAAGTGACACTCCTTTTTGCTCTACTTGTGCATACATAATTTTATTTCATTTTTTTTGTAATTTGGCAAAATTCCCAAATTAATTTAACTAGGAGTAGTTCGTTGAAATATTTTGAAAAAAGATTACTTTTAGCATTTAATAATGACATTTCATTTTTTTCTTTTGCACTTTAATAAAAAGTTCTATTAGTTTAACTTTGAAATTATTGTTTGATAAATTGTCGTTTACATTTATAGAATTTAATGATAATATATGTTAATAGAGAATTAATCAAAAGCGATTTAGCAATTTTTGATAAGAGGCATTAAAATTTTTTTTTTAAATATGCAAGCTTTGAAATAATTCAACAAAAATTGGAAAATGAAAAAAAATTATCTATCAAATTTATAAAAACGTTAATTTCCATACATTTAAAATATTTATATATCGTCATATGAAATCCAAAAGTCCTAAGTTATGAAAAAGTCAAATTGGAGTTTATGATGCACCGTATCAAAATACATGTTCCCTATCAACGATATTCTAAAAGATTATGTTCTAAAATTAAATTAAAATTCATGAAAATTTTAAAATTCTTTTGAATTTTTAACTTTGAAATTGTAAAATGTTGGAAGTTGTCCTTAAATAAAACAAAAGTGACACTTTTGGCGAATCCTTGCGATTTAGATATTACGAAAACAAAGAAGCCTTATGCCTTCCATGTTTCGGTCTATTTGACCAACAAAAACCAATTGGCATTTAGTTAAAAATGTTAAACCTTTTCTTTAAATACTAAGCTTAACTTAAGAAAATGTTGAAAATTTTAGGTCTATTAATCATTTTATAAGGTTTTTTTGCTTCTCCTGAAAAATTTGTTCAATGTAACTTAGGGCTTTTTGGATTTTATATGACGATATGTATCTAGATACATTCATATAAATAAGTACATTAAGGAGTCCCGTGGATAAATTTTTTGAAGGAATTCTTTTCTCGTTTATTTATAAGAAATTTTTGATAAAGTTCTAAGGACATCAAGGATTATCCTTAAAAATTATTAAGGGAATACAATTAAAATTATTTTTCAATTTTTTTTACGAATATAGAATTAAATTTAAAAAAGCTACCTTTAATAAATACGGACAAACATGGATTTATTTACCATATTATGAAAATATTTATTTGAAAAAATGGACAAGTGCATCATTAAATTAATATGAACGCAAATACAGGGTGTTCTTTTATGAAAGTTATATTCAATTAAATTTTGAAGTCATTTTTTTAAATATAGAAATAAATGAAAGTTTCATTCTGACAACTACATTTGTGCCGATATTAGACTCAATAACTTTCTGAAAAATAATTTTCTTACTCTTTTGAACCCTACTTTTTATAATAAGTATTTAAAGAGTATAATTTTATAGACGTTTTTATTCTTTTGTTTTTGTACATTTATTCACATATCCATACTTCATCCGGTAGCTTCAACAAACACTAATGAATTTATTTCTTTGTTAGTTTTTTTTCTTTATGTGTGAGTATGAGTTTCAAAGTATGTACTTGTGTAAAAATATTCAAAGTCAGAAAAATAAACAAATATTTATGAATTTCTATAGACCTTCTCAGCAAAAGAGTGTATACGGCATATACATACGTCCGGCATTTCCACATACAATTCAACATCAAACCCATGGACATTTCAATATTGTTCAATACGAATAACCAACTTTAACTACCTACACATCTCGTTTTTACAACTCAATATGAAAATAAATTAAAAAATAGCACTTCCATATGTATAAAATACAAAAATATACAGGAACTCCTTACCATCTACATACATACTGCAATATACATACTTCTATACTATACATAAATATTTACTTACACATGTAGATATAAACATACTTGTCCATTCAAAGAATATTAGTGAAGTACATTTGTACCCCCATGGCATGGTTCAAACATTTTTAAAGTTACTTCAAAAATTTTATTTATTTATATTTAAATGACTGAAATTGTGTATTTATAAAATAATAATACCGCCAAGAATATTAAATAATGAATCAATTCTTTATTTTCATATTTATAAACTCATACATAAATAAATATTATATCTTATAGTAAAAATAAGTAGGAAAGTATTGTAGGGCTTGGCCAACCATATGACACCCTACGGAATTAGTATTTTTTACAAATTACTTATTTTTATGTTATGTTAAATTGTCTTTTTATGGGAGTTAGGGTCAAACCTGGGCTGATCTTTATTAAAATATATAAAAGTTATTGATGGTTAATTTCATCGCGATACTCGAAAGGTCGGTTGTATGGGGGCTAGGTAATGGATCGATTTCCACCATTTTCAATAGGCTTTGTCCATGTACCGAAATACACGTTTCATCAAAATGTATTGAATGTCTTAAGGAAGTGATTCTGAATCGATCGGTATACTTTAAAGTAGGACCAATATCTGAGTGCGTTACAAACATCAGCACAAACTTATGGCCTATAAGTTGTAGTGTAGGGTATACAAATAAATCAAAAAACTCAGCTAAAAGAAAAGAGTTTAGTTTTTATTTTTAAACTCATCTGATTGAAGAAATTCTCAATTTCTGAAGTATTGTTTAGGAAGACCTTTTAATAAAGACCCTTAAATGGCGTATGAAAATTATTTGGAATTTTAATTTGAACACATGTTTGTAAAAAAATAAACAAAAAATTTTGTTCAATTCCCGTAGAGCGCGAGTAGTAGCGGAAATAACAAACATTAGCAAATACCAAAATTCTTGGTTTTTTCTATTTTTATTCTTTATTACTTTTTTATAGAAGTCTATTACTGTGAATAGGCTATAAGTTTGAGTTTATTTTTTTTAACAAAGAAAGTAAATAGATATTCAATTAGTCTGTTGATATCGTTATCTCTATCAAATTTGATTCTACATTTTCAAGTTCTTAATAAGTAGAATCAATCATTTAAACAACAATTTATATAGGTCTTAGGGCGCGTTTTTCAGTCGGCAATCAAATGCTAATTAATAATCACATTAGTTAATCTAAAATTAAATTTGAGTACAAGATTAAACTTCACAGTGTTACAACAGAAAACGTCACTGTTTGTTATCAAAGCAATGTTTTATAAAAAAGAACAAGACTTTTATAAATGTAATATGAAAAATAATGAAAATAATTTATACTAATCAATAAATCAAACGTTTTAAAGTTTATTTTAATAAATCAAACGTTTTAAAGTTTATTTTAAGAAAATTGGATTAATTTTTTGGCATCAGCTGTTTACACCTTTGCATTGATAAAGTTTGATAAAGTTCAAACCACTACCATTGGTCGCTTAAACTAGCAAACAAAAATAGCTGATTGAGTATTCAAAAACAACTTCGGAGATTAATTTTAATTTGATTCCTAATCCTCCGCCTAAAGATTTCTCCATAAAAGACTACAGTGGCAAACACTATGTTCTGAAAGTCAAGCATCCTTTTTGCTTAGAATATTTGTTAAACTTGCAGCAACTTTTTCTATAAAAACCTTTTTTATCAAAAAGTTGACAACATTGATAAAATTTTTTTATAGATAACACAGGCCGATCAAATTTTAAAAAAGTTGAAACCCAACTTGTTATGCATTTTTTGAGGCCAGATTCGGATTCAGCAAAGGTCAGGAAAAGCATACTTCGGTTTTTGGCTTAAAAACTTATTAACATGTGTAATTATTCGAAACGCTTTAAAAATATATTCAAAACAGAGAAGTATTTTTCTAGAGAAGTTTGCTAAGCTTTATTTTTATATAACTAACTAATGTTTATCAGTATTTATTAACACAATTATATATTATTACAATTTTATTACTTTATTATTATAATACATACATAAAAATATAACTGAGTAATAATTTTAACCCTGACCTCGGAGCTTGAACCTCCTTCCGTTTAATAATAAAGTTATAAAATAAAAATCAACAACAAGGAAACTGTTGCAAGACTTGATGACAATTTTATATATGCGTATTAACATTTTCTCCATAAATAAAATACATAAATAAATTTACTTAAATTTTATACTAATGCACAATGATATATGTATGTGTGGATGAATGGTATTAAACATAAATCAATTTAAATTGAAACAATAAAATAAAAACTGAATAAATGCATTTAATATCACGTACTTCACACCAACCCACCACAACAAATCGGGCCAACCAACAAGCAATCAAACAGCAACCCCAAATGGGCAAAAACGATAAAAAAATAACTTTATATGATTATCTACTACTACTACTACTCTTTTTGTTCATCTAAGGAAATACTATATGAACGAACGAACAATGAACATTTGTCATGTTCAACATAATCAGCTTAAATAGTGTAAATACCCAAATGGATGAAGAGAAAAAAACAACTGTTGGAATCAAAAGCAGCATCAACATGGACAATCAAGGGTGCAACTTAAACAAGTAAAAAGTATAGTCGAGTGTGGCCGGCCATATGATACCCTATAGTAGTTATGAATATTAAATATGATTAATATTTTATTATAAAGCACTTATCATAAATATGACCTTTTCGATTTATTTAAATAATTTATTAGCGAAAACAATTTTTCTGAGGGATAGGAAAAATGTAGACACATCTCGGAACAATTTGGTATATAGAGTCAAATAACGTCCGATCATTACGAAATTCGACATGGCCATCAAGTCATGTATAAAAATTGTGTCACATTTTATGGACGTAAAAGTCATTTTTGGGGGTTCTTTGTATGGGGCTAGGTGAAATTATGAATCGATTTTAAACATTTTCAATAGGCCTTGTCCAAAAACAGTGCATGTGCCAAATTTCATCGAATTATCCTAAAAATTGCGACATGTACTTTGATAATAATGATTACATGAACACATTACAGATGGACATTGTTAAATCAATTAAAAAACTAATTCAGAATTAATTAGTATACCTAAAGATGGATTTAGTACTAATAATTTAGTGCGTTACAAACATCAACACAAACGTATAATAAATACCCTTCCCCTATAGTAGTGAAGGGTATAAACATACTCAATGAATTTAAAATGAAAAGTAACAAAAACCAGAAGTGCAGCGGAAAACATTTGAATGAAAAATAACTTTGTGCGTATTGAATTTAATAGAATTTCCAGGGATTGAGAGAACAAAGAAGTCTTCCGCATTACATGGGGGTATGAGTATTAGGGAACGTGTTCGTTCGGTGGTGGATGAGTTAAAAGCAATTAAGTTTAAAAAGCTTAATTTTCACAACATAAGGAATTTATATGAAATGTAGAAAAAATACACTAATACATACTAATGTGATAAATACAGTTTGCAGGTTATAGGCGGTAGCAGAAAGCATCAATTTGAAAATACCGTTGGTATTTGACAACATCTTCATAAAGTACACTATCATATTAGGTTTTCGAGATATCGTATTTTACTAACAGAGATATATTTTAATGAAATTTTTTATGTCGGCTTTATAATAAAGACTCTTAACCTCTGTTATATATATTTACTATTTCGAGGTATCTAAACCTTAAATAGGTTAATGTCCCTTATATTACGGCAAACATTTTAACTCAATTTCATCTTAGCGAATACAATAGATTTGTTAAACAACTCAAAATGTACTTTTTATGAAATAAACATTTGTTAGGCTACGTAATTCTAAAATACGTCTTAGGCTTAGTGACGAATAACCACAGGCTCTTATAGCTATTTGTCAATGAATTTTTAAATTTTGAAGTAAGTAGATTTCAATGGTCAATTGACACATGCAATATTACCAGCTAAAAAAATATAAATTTTGAAGTAAGTGGATTTCAATGGTCAATTGACACATGCAATATTACCAGCTAAAATTTTGTATGTGTAGGGCAAACATGGTAATTTTGTTAATTTTTACTTTAAATTTACTTTAAATTTTACAATTGATAACTTTATGCAACCCTAAAATTGAGTTTGAAATGAAAAAGTTAAAATTGGTTTAAAATAAATCCCTTCTACCACAAAATTGTTTTTTTTTCCAAATTCCAAGTCATAAAAGAAATATAAAGAAGAAAATGTTGAATAAAAAGCTAACGAAGCGAGTATAACTTGTGCCACAAATGTGACAACATAGATCAACATTTATCCAGTATGTTTGAATAAAATGTGCAAATTGTACAATGTCAAAACCCCGAGGCATAATGTGACATACCACAGTTACAATTACATAGAAGACAAGTCACTCAGCAGTCAAGATGACAAGAAAGGGAATGAGAGGAACTACGTGTGAGATTTTTGTGTGTGTTAGTATCTGAACACGAGTATGTAAAACGTGCAGTTGTACAACGATACTAAAGAACTATAGTTGTTTTAACAGATGATGATGACTATGACTAAAAAATTTTTGTTGATTTGGGTGTGTTGCAAATAACCCAACTAATCAAACATTGGTAAAATGGTAAATAGTCTAGAACACAATTGTTTTAAATGCATTAGTTAGTCAGTCACATATGCTTTAGCAAATAAGCTTGATATTTATTTAAGTTTTCAACTTTAATTTTCAAAATGAGGTTGCAATAATGTTTTTGTATTGCACGATTCTATTAAAATCGTCACCTGCCACTTCATAACTAGGAATTAAAACTAATTTTGTTGATTTTTGTATGCAAATTTTAATGATGACACATGAATGTCCTTCTGTATACATACATACGTTTACACCTACAATCGTCTATGCCACTAAAGATATGAAACTACAAATTAAGAAGAACAACAAGCATTATTTGGATTCATATGTAAATTTATAGTAGAAATTAAGTATCTAACATGATTGAATAACAATTACTCCAACTAGATTTCGGCGATAAAAATTGTGCAATGGAATGATTGGCGAAAGGGGCGAAACCATTGCACTAATAAAATATTTAAAATGCTCTATCCTTGTACAGTTTTGGCAAAAGAATATATAAAATTTTGTAGAAAATTAGTTTGTACATAATATTAGGTTAGTTAATTATTCAGTTTTTTTTCTTATTTGAAATTATATACATATGTCAGTTGACAAAAGCGTAAAATATTTTTACTTACATCTACGTTTTGAATTCGAATCAAAGGCAAAGCCGTTTAATGTATTCTCTTGTGCACAACAGAAATCCTCAAATATTTTTATATGCCTGTGGACATATTTCCATTACATTTTTATGTTGTTTTACACCCTACACAACTACAGTCGGAAGGTATTATGGGATTCGAGTTTCAACTAGTAAATTAGGTTAGAATATTATTTATAATTATAATGTAATAGCAATATAATTAAATAAATGCAGCAAAATTTATGCGAATGAGTCCATGTTTCTCCCTAGCCCTTATACTTATAAGGTCTATTCCATAAAATTAGGTTTTTATTTTTAAATCTCATACATATAGGAACAAAAGTCATATTTAACATACATAAATGCTTTATTTAGAAAGATAAATCGCATTTTATACTCATAACTGGTGTAGGAAATCAGAAGTCTCACATGCCCGACTATACTTTGTTTCTTGTTTGTTGAATTTATTGTATCATTGTTAAAGTTAAAGTTGTTGTAATTGTCGTATAGTATTTTCATTGTCATTTTTTTATCATCCATTTGACGTTTCATTTGTTTTTTTTTTTGTTCTTGTCGCTAATGTTTTAGCTTTTTGTTTTCTTTTCATAGCTTTTATTTCTACATCCCCATTTTGTACTATCCATGTATCCACATCCATCAACAAATTTTTCATTTGTTTTCTTTTCTGTTTCAAATTGGAGCGCAACTGGCTGTTGTTCAAGAAGAGTGTCATGTGTTTATTCAAGAGAATTGATGTTTTTTAGTCGGTTGATTTGTGTGTTTTTTCTTTAATTTTTGTTTTATATTTCTTCTTATTTTCATTTCTTTTGCTTATGGTTTGTTTATTCAAGTGATAAATTGGCAAACAAAAAAGACGTCATAATAATGTTGGAGATAGATGCAAAAATATGTATAAAAAACAAGAGAAATTTTCAATACTGACCAAACAATAATAAAGCAAGACTTTCACGTTTTTTATCTTTTTCGTAATTAACCCTTTTTGGGGAATGTGTACTTTAAACTCAAACAAGTTAGCATAATTTACTGTTCAAGCAATATGATAATCAGGCAAAAATCTATTGTAGAGCAGTGGATCATTGAATGAAACTGGTCGGTATATACATATGTATGTATAAGATGTTTTTTTGTTTTGATCTGTAAAAGTTACGGTCTGTTAACTAAAAGATTTTCGGGTATAAAAATGTTTAAATGTCATAAACATAACATAACTTTTGAGTCCATAAAAAATTGTTTTTGACCGTCTGCTCGCAAAATGGTATACAGTACGTCAAAATCAATCATGTTAAAACAATACGTTTTTAAGATAACCTGTCAACATTTAAAAATTATATTTTTTACAATTTTTTATCAAAAGTTTTAATGAAATTATTTCTGATCAAAATTTATGAATGCAAATGTACACAAATGCGAATAAAAAAGAATTCTTTTCAAATTCAGAACATTGAATCATTTGTTGTAGGTTTATATAACACATCGAAATATTGCTAGATTGTAAAACGATCTTGCCATTCCGTCTCAATCCATAGAATATACATATATTTTATAAATTGTAAAACAGGCAGTAAAATTTCAAAAAAAAAGTTAAAAATAAATAAAACAAACTTTTTTTAATTGAAAAAAAGTTGTAAAAAAACATCAAAATATGCACGAAAAGAGTAAAATATGCCTTAAATATGCTACTAAAGTCAAATCATTTAAAATTATGCTCTTATGTGTAAAATATGCCCAAATATGCGTTTGCTGATTTATGTATATGTTGTGATGTTGTTTGAAACTTATGCAACTTTTTGCTGTTTGTATAAAAATATTAATTCCTTATTAACTCCTTATGGAATGGAACAGATTAGTTATTATTGTCGTTTTTAATGATTAAGATATTCACCATCTGTATTGTTTTTATTAAAGGCAAGTTCTGATTCGACACTTCATAACGCCGAATAGCTTCTTAAAGGATTTGAGTCGGAAAATTTTAAAGGGCATTAAAAAAGTGTTAGTCCGATTTGGGTTTTATCATGCTGAAAATCGCATAAATTTCACCTATTTTACTCAATCATATGAAAATATTATAGAAAATAAATCCATTTAATTTCTTTTGTATTTCAACATCAGGAATAATTATACATTGCCAAAAAAATGGCTGAATAGTTGCGAACAATACTATATATGTATACATTAGGATGTCTAGAGGAATAGTCTTTTAAGGAATTTAAAAAATGTTTGACCGGCAGGTGGAATTTTAATTGTAAAAATTGTTGTAATTTAGCATATAGAGAAATGTTTTTGGCATTTTCTTGGAACCATTTCAAAATTTTAATGTCGTTCTACGGATCAGAAAAGCTCTAGCAAATTTGTAATTACTTTTCCCGATTAAAGTTCAAATTACGATGGTAAAAAGATTTTTTTTTGAACATGTTGTTCTGATATTTTTAAAATTGTTTTTATTTTTCGCAAGTTATTAACGGGTCAGCCTATTGTTCATATTTATCTCACAGCAATACAAACCGTAGTGGGCAGATAAAATTATTATAAAACAGATTCACTTCTATGCATATTTATAATGTGTGACCAAGAAAATTATATGAATCATAAAAACAATTATTAAAATTTATTATAATAAGGGTATTTGTTTAAACAGCATGTAAAAATAAAAACAAACATTAATAAATAAACAGAAACAGTAGTAAAAACTATAAACAATTTAAATAATTAATACAAATATGTATTCAATTTCAAGATAAAAAAGAAGCTCATTAAATTATTATAGACTCTTGAAATAAAAATGATATGAGATAGTGATATGGAAAAAACTAAATAAATATAATAATTGGCAAAAAGTCTGAAAAAACGACAAATACATGTGTATCATTCAGCAAAGAACACACATATGTACTTCGAAGATATTAAAAATGCAAACACTCATGTAAGTAAAAATATAAACTAATGAAGATTAAAGATGATTGTAAAAATGTGTACTATGATGAGTGGATACAGTAGAATGTCAATAAATTCTGACAGATAGTAAAGAATATCAATTTTAAAAATTTATCTGTACATGCATGTGTTTTGTAAATAGAAATTATCTAAATACAAATGGTATATGTATATATATGTATGTAAATACTAATGTTTTAATTTTCCCAGACTATTTCATTTCCTGGGTAAACGGGATTCATTTTAAAATTTCCCGAGATCCCAGGAATTTCCTTCAAATGAAGTTTTAAGAATATAGCAGCCATTTAAATACAAATTCGTTCTATTTTTCAGATATTTATCAAATAAACAGGGATTAAATTTAAAAAAAATATTGGTTTCGAGCTGTCGAGAACTCTCGATTGTCGAGACTCTAATTGTTTTATTTAATTAAACCAATTTTATTATGGAGTTAATTGATAAATGCGTTTAATTTATTTAGTTGTATTCTATAATAGTTGTGTTTTGTTGCTATCAATAAGTGTTAACGCTCAAAGTTACCAACAAAATGAACTTTATCTTACTTGGCATCACTCCACAGAAAAAAATCACCAAAATCTTGAATTTATTTAAATTTTTTTGAAAAAGTTTTTTATTTGAAAGTGTATTTTTTGTATTGAAAATTGTTTAATAAAATCAATTTTTTAATTTATACAGTTGTATTCTATAATACTACAATTTCACTTCCTAATAACTTTCAAAAAAAGAACATAAAAATTTCTTCCTAAGAATTACATAGATGTAGTGAATTTGTAATCAAATAAAAAAGGGATGACCTATGACAAGTGTATTTTTTGTATTGAAAATTGTTTAATTAAATCAATTTTATAATTTATACAGTTGTATTCTATAATACTACAATTTCACTTCCTAATAACTTTCAAAAAAAGAACAAAAAAATTTCTTCTTAAGAATTACATAGATGTAGTGAATTTGTAATCAAATAAAAAAGGGATGTCCTATGACAAGCCAGTGTTAAAATCATAACTTCTTCAGGCCCTTTTCAGTACTTCCATAGAGTATGGAGTAAATTCTACTTTTTGGAATATTTCTTTTGGTGGGTATGTTAGGTACAAGCCTAAAACATTTATATCGATGTATAGAAAGGATTGTATAATTTTATTTGCTGATATCTGCATGTAATAGAGATATAGTTCCTACACCTACCGTAAATAATACCAATCGGCTCTGTCTGTATGACAGTCTATTCGTCTATATAAACCTTGCAACCGAACTTAAAGTGCCAAAATTTAAACCGTCCCAATTGAAAATGGTTGATTACATGATCCATTATTTTAGAAACTAGTAAATACATTTTAAACAAAGATAATGTCTCGAAACTGTTAAAATTTTTGAACTAGCAGATACAGCATTGAAAGACCTATCACATAATATTGAGAAACCCTTAAAAATTACCTATTTATACTTTTGATCTTAGAATGAACTTATTTTGTTGCCTGAAACTATAGTGAGGATTGTATAAATTTTTGGCTAATATCTGCAAGTAAAAGAAATATTGTTTCTACATCTACCGTGAATAATACCGATCGGCTCTGTCTGTATGTCAGTCTATCTATCTGTATAAACCTTGCAATCGAACTAAAAGTGCCAAATTTGAAATTATTCCAATTGAAAAAGGTTGATATGGATCCAATTACTTCGGACAATAGTAAATACATTTTAAACGAAGGCAGTGTCTCGAAACTGTTAAATTTTTTTAACTAGCAGAAATTTCTGGTACGTCATTGGAAGACCTATCACATAATATTGGGAAACCCTTTAAAATTAAAAAAATTTTTGGAATTAAAGTTTTATGCTTTAAGTTAACCTATTAATATGAATATGAGAAACACAAATTTCAATGGTAGATATCTATCAAACATTAAGGTTTTTTCAGGTTTGTTAAGGTTAAAATGATAGGAGGATGTACATTAGGGTATAATCAAAACTAGGCTAAGTTTTCGATGCAATGCCCATTTAGTCGTCGGCTTATTTGTCATAATTTTGTGGTTAGTTATCGTGCGTTATAAAATTACTTTTTTTTACTATTGACAATAATGATGCCTATGATAATAATGTAGTTGTTTTTATTGTATACTATATCTTATTAAAGAGAGAATAGAAACATCATTATAATTATAATACTCACCGACACCGTATTTGTTGTTTGATGGTATCCACATTTTGTTTATTTGTTGTTTTTTTTTTAATTTTTTATTAAATGTTATAAATATTGTTGTTTGTGTCAATTATTGTTGTTGTTGTTATCAATTAAGCACTACGGGAAAAAGGTTACAATAAATTAGTGGCTTTTAAAAATTAAATATTTTATATTAATTTTTGGAAACATTTTTTTAGGAAACGACTTTAATATTGTAATTTCTTATTAAAACTTATTTTACATTTGTTTAACTTTTACATTTCGTTTTTTTTTTTGCACTATTTTGCACTTTTACTTTTTCTTTACACACACTTTTTTTACTTATACACTACTACACGCCTTTTTCTCTTGCATTGAACTTTTTTTCATTATTTTTGCAGACTTTTTTGTTTGTTTAAACAATTCACTTTGCTTTTGTTTTTATATTATATTTATGGCTAATTTAAGAATTTTTGTTAAGTATTTAGTATATAATTTATTTTGTTTTCATTTTAGCATTTTGCACACTTTTTCTAAGTTGCTAAAAAAATATTGTATTTTTACAAATTTTTTCACAACCGCTTTCGTCGTTTAGTTGACTATAACTACTGCGTTGCGCGTTTGAAAATCGATAAATGAATATGTCTCTTCTCCTTTAATTTTCCTATAGGATTTAGTTATCGTCGTTGTTGTTGTTTTTTTATTTCTTTCATTTATTTCACTTCATTTTAGTCTTGTTTTTGTCTGCTTTAATAAATAATATCTTTTGTTATGCGCTAAACATTGGCAGTGCAGTTAAGCTGCTGCTGCTATTACAGCACACTTCCTCTTTTGCTGCTGGCTGTGTTGTTATTACTTTTATTCGTATTTCTTTGTTGTGTATGTCGTCCGTCCGTCTGTTTGTATTCTTCCACTCCACCACTTTTTCAACTTCCTTTTTTTCGTTTCCAACTAGAATCACTGTTTCATTCTCATTGTGTGTAAAATATTTTAATTCTTCTTTTATTTATTTTACTCTTGTGTGGTGGTTTTGTGAGCAATTTCTTACTGTGCATTTATTTACCTCCACTAGCGTTGCTCACGTCCATACGCCACGAGCTGAGAAATATAACTAAATTGGGGAGCAGTAATATTTTATTTATTGCCGCTTTGTTTTCATTCGTGGAAACACAAACAACACATAAGGGCAGCATACACTGTTGCCAGATAATATTGGCACACAGTTTTTATAACTAGACTTAAAATGGGCAAAATATTTTTAAAATCGTCATAAAATTAAAAATTTTATAATTTATAAAGAACTATTATTAATTTTTTCAAATTATACACTGATTTCATTTTCGGCGGGAAAGTCAACAATTTTTATTAATGTAATGTCCTCTATAATCTATGAATTTAAGACAGCAGAATTTTAAATGACCTTCATGATAATAAACCTATCACTACTGATTTGTTTAAAAATAATTGTATAAGTAATAATTAATTAGATTAGATTAGTATTTTTTAATTTTTGCATATTAAAAATTAATTCGCGAAAATAATATATAAAGCATACAAAATGTACAAAATACACTCACTGTATTGACACCACTGCTGTAGACAGCTGTTGTAAAAAGGTATTGCCAGCGCAAAATGCAAAATGAAGGAGAAACTGATAATCAAAACAAAAACTATAAGTCCTCCGGGAAAATCGTTTATTGCAGTATTATTTTGATATAATTGAAAAAAATTATTAATTTCCAAAATGTCCGACTCCGATTGTGATTGGTTTGACAAAGATGACGAAGAACTTTTCAAAGATGTGCAGAAAACTGTAAAAACCAAACAGCAAGCAAACACCGAATATATAAAGACAACAACAAATACTTTAGGTGAAACGTAGACATTTTTCATTTTGGAAATTACCGTAAAAAATAACATTTTTTCATTACAGATGATTATATCAAAGAATTAACCTTAAAAGCAGCTGCCCACAATAAGGGTGATGCCAAGAAGAACAAAATTAAAATAACAGATCTAAGAAAGCTATCCACAATTACTCCACTAGATATTTTCTTATACACAACAACTTTGGAATATGATTTCTTTATGGATCAGATTTATTTAAATGATAGTCAGGAGAAAGTTATACTTTATACTAGCGTTTTGGCTACAATTTGTCGTTTAGAATTGCCAGGTTTTCATAAGGATGTATTAAAGAGTTTTAGTCTCAATAGCAACCTGCATGAACAATTTCGTTTACTGGTGGCCAAACTAATGTGTAAACGTTTTAAAGATATGTGGTTAAAGGAAGAAGAAATGTTACAGTTTATAAACAACATGGAATTACTGATATTACAATCTTTTAAATTGTTTAGCAAGGAAGAAAAAGGAAATTTACTGTTAAAAGATCTGTTAAACATTTTAGAACAAACGGATAATGTGTCCATAAAAAAGAAAAAAATTGTTATACAATTAAAGGAAAATCTGGAACAAGCTTTAAAACAGCGTGAAAAAACTGAAGATACTTTAGATATATTTCCCACATTGGAGGATTTAACAATAAGCCAATCACAATCTCTTAATAATGATCTCGAAATTATTAAACAATACTCTTCACAACAAAGTGTTCAAGAATATTTATCAAAACATCTTGAGTTTCTTAAACAAGACTTTCTTTTGCCCCTTAAAGATTGTGTTGATATGTTGAAAAACAAACGTAGTACCACCGAATTACCAGATAATTTTTATGTTTACGAAAATGTTCTAATTGTTTTGAATGAACAATTTTTGGATGCTTATCGCCATGAATTAGTATTTGTTGATGTTTTGGGTTCACGCAGAAATATGGATACGGAGGATGTGCAAATGCCGTATCAATTGCAGGAAAAGTTACGTAAAATCAAATCAGGAGCTCTTCTATGCTTTAGCACAAGTTATAATTTTGACAACTTAATATTGGCCACAGTGACGTACACTAGTCATGAGTGTATGAAAGAAGGATTTGTAAGTATTAAACAAATAAGTTACTTTTTTAACATTAATTTTTATAGGTATAGACCTGGTCAAAAGTAATTTAAAAACATCGAAAAATTTTAATAATGAATTTTTTTTTTTAAAACTTTCAGATTGGCATTGAAATCGTACGCCAGTACAATATAGGCAACATTTACAATCGTAAATTATTGATGTTTGAAACACCGGCATTTTTTGAGCCCTACCACAATGTTTTCAACTATTTGAAAAATTGCACTATTACCAATTTCCCCATGAAAAACTATATAGTGGACGGTGAAAATCCTCAAGACAAAATACCCTCATATTTGAATGAAAATACAGTTTACCAATGTTATGGACAAACATTCAAACCTCTAAAGGAAGAACCACCACAAAATGTTCTAGGATTAAATGATTCACAATTACAAGCGTTTGGAAAGGCTTTAAAACAAGAATTTACTCTTATACAAGGTCCACCCGGTACAGGCAAAACTTATTTATCAGTGCAAATGGTAAAAACTCTCATAGAAAACGCTGAAACACCTTTGGTTTTAATAACCTACACCAATGAATCATTGGATAAATTTTTAATCAAGATATCGGAGTATACAGATAAAATAGTAAGATTTGGCAGTCAATCTAGAGATCCGGCTATAGCCAAATATAATATTAAAGATGTGGTGGAACATTCACAAATCAATCCTAAATTAAAGAGACTGTATTATTTAATTAATATAGAATTTAAAACTAAATTTCAAAATTTACAATTAAAACACAAAGAATTTGATGGTACAGACGATACCTACCAAGAGATTTTAAAGGCCCAGCGTGAATTGGCCGAAGTTACTGAAAAATTGCAAACAATAAGAATTATGTTTCAGTACTATGTGGCTAAGGAAAAGTCTATAATTGCCCTGACCACCACTTGTGCAGCCAAAACAAATTTTCTATTTCGTTTGCTGAAAAGTAAAATCGTTATTTTTGAAGAAGCAGCTGAAATTTTAGAATCTCATGTTGTGGCATGTTTGACACCCTACACGCAACATGTTATAATGATTGGTGATCATCAACAATTGCAACCCTATAGCTCTAGCTATCAACTTCAACAATATGCTCACATGAATATTTCGTTATTTGAAAGGATATTTACCAAACAATCCGAACCCATACAATTGAAAACTCAATATCGTATGCATCCAAAAATAGCTGATCTCTTGTGTAATACAATTTATAAAGATTTAAATAGTGATGACTCGGTTACACAATATCCAGCCATACGTAAAATGTCAACAAATCTCTTTTTTATGACTCACAACATAAAAGAGGCAAAAACCCAATATGATTCATCCTTGTATAATCCATATGAAGTTGAGGAAATAATTAATTTGTCATTGCATTTAATTGAGAATGCTGAATACGCTGCAGAGGACATACACATATTGAGTCCTTATGCCAAACAAGTTGATTTAATTAAGAAACAGGTAATATAATTGATTCGTACTACAAAATATCAAAACTATTTTAGAAAATTGAATTTTCAAAATTCTACAGTGAATAATTACAGTGAATTTCTTTTGAATTAAAATTCGGTTTAAATATTTTTTTAATTTAAATATTTTCTGAAATATATTTTTAAATAAAATAATAGAATATGTTTTTTTGTTAACACTTTCAGTTGCAAAAATATCCCTCTCTTTACAACTTAAAAGCGTCTACCGTGGACAGTTTCCAAGGCCTGGAATGTAATATAATATTGCTTTCATTAGTGCGCAATAATACCATACCACAAATTGGTTTTCTAAAGCAAACAAATCGTATATGTGTAGCATTGTCACGTGCCAAACATGGCATGTATATCATTGGAAATCTGCAGCTGCTAAGTCAATGTAGCAGTATATGGTTGCAAATTCAAGAGAAATTATTACAACAAAATGCCATGGGTCCAAAATTTCCCATAGAGGCGTAAAACCAAAGATTTAAGCATAAACGATATTTTTTTTAAATATAGCATAAGTAATAAAAAAAGTTTCAATTTATAAGAGCATTGAAAATTATTTTTTGGTTTGTCTAAATGCTTTTGTCCTTTTTTTTATAAATTTTTGTGTTTGACGAGAAAGAAAAACTAATTTGTACATAATTTATTATTTCATTTTTTATTTATTTTTATTATATACTTTTTATTTTTGTAAACGTATTTTGTTTGTTTGTAAACTACAATACTTTTATTTAAATCAAAATGTGAACAGAAAGATAAATTTTGTATTTGTTTTTTTTTTTTTTAAGTTTCGTCTCCTTTTTTTTTGTAATAAAGAATAAAAATTACTTGAAAATATTTAACGGGGTTTTCTTTTTAAAATGTTTTATACTTAATTGTATTTGTTAAAATAGACAATATTTACAATGCATTATAATCGTGCACTTTGAGTTTTTGTTGTAAGTATAGTGATCTCGAAATGTTTGAAACACAAGAAAAAAAAGCGATAAAAAACTAAAATTAAAAAAATATTATGAAAACTATAATATTAATTGCGAAAACGTTTTTTACACAATTGTTATTCAAAAAGAAAGACGGAATTGTGTTTCTCGTTATGAAACCGTTGATTTATATAGGTATTTTTTGGCTTCTGATTGTAATAAATATTTTGAATAAAAACCAAAGAAGAAACATTTCTTATGGACTTGCAATATTCGCTGAAATAGCAGAAAAATTATATCAATATTTAAAATTGTGATTTTAACAAATATTTCTTCAAGTTCAAATGACTAGAACAGTACTTTTGATATACCATCCGGAATTGGTGAAAAATGAGTAGTAGTAATTTGTAAAGAACTTTCTTGAATATATGTGGGCCCACATACATTTTCCTCAATCAGTTTTGCAAAGAAATATTTAATAATATTTAAACCGCATAAATTCAAATTCGTTTTTCCATTTCTAAATATTTTGAATTCTTTCATTCTTTCGTAATCGATTAAAAATTGTAATTATTACTAAAAATTAGATCTATCACAAAAAAATGTTTCACCAAAAACATGTCTATCACTTATTTCAATAAAAACTCGATTTGCACCTATATAATTTACAAAAACATGATTTTTTATAAAAATTGTTGTTTTAAATAAATATTAGATTATTTTGTTACTAAAATATTTGCTATTTTGCACCTTAAATTTGATTTTTCTCAAAAAACCCACTCACACCTCGTAGGGAAAATTGCTATCGTGAACTTGTTGTGAACAATTCATTAATAATTGTAAAATTCATAGGTTTTTCAATAAAATTGTGGTGAAAATTCTACTTCTTTTTCCTCACTTTTTTTGCTGGGTGGTGAATTTCTTTCACGACGAAAAAGTTGGTGAACGAAAAATAGGGAAAAGGCAACATTTTTTACGTGAAATGATATTTTTTTGTATAATAAATTAATAAAATATTTTGAGATTTCAGTACCAGTTCCACTAAATAATAGTTAATAGTTTTCAATATAAACATAAAAAAAAAAATATTTTTTATAGGAGAAACCGGTCCTCAATTTCTATAAAAAATAAAGTTGGCAACATTTATCGCTAAGATATTGTTACTGCTAAATATCAATTCGAAAATAAACCTAACAACCGATAGCAACTCAGTCGTTACACCATTTCCAATATTGATAAAGAAAATAAATATAAAATAAAAAAAGTGTACATACCAACTTGAAATTTATAACTGAATATATGAATAGAGAATTTTCATCGTATGTTGTTTGATGAATTAATATGTTGAATGTTGTGGCAAAATGTTGATGGTTGTTTTTTTACAATTTCGAGAATTACGAATTACTTAAAGTGCAGGCCATCTGTCAACATGGACGGAAAATACTTTCTTTTTTAAAAGAACGCTTTGTAAACATTGTCTAATATTCTAGATAACATATTATGTTAAAAAGCCAATTTTTTTATATATGATTAATAATTTTACACACATATTGCAAATAGATAAAATTAAAAATGAAAGTCGCTGACTTTATGCTGATTTTTGAAAAACAAACGATACATTAGTGTTAATATTAAATATAAAAATTTTAATTAAATGTAAATAAAACAAATAAATTATTATCTGTAAGTTAAATTAATTCCCATAGACTATCATTATCTGTGCTAATTTTATAATAATCTTTAGTAAAAGATATACGTACATTTTCGTTTTTATATAGAATTTTGATTTAAAATTTAATTGGATGTTTATAATTTTGATTTTTAATTACTTTTTCATCTATTTTTGTAACTTTTTACACATTATTAAAAGTATTTCCATAAATAGTGAGTTTCAATAAATTGAAAAAAAATATTTCTTATGAAAAATGAAGAACATATTTTTATTTATTGAAAAAGGAAGGATAAATATTTGGAAACTGATACTTTTCTTAAAAGTTTTTTTCGAGTACGGCAATAATCTGTTTTTTGAAATCAGCAATTATAGATTAGTTTCGATAGCAACCGAACCTCAATTAAATTACAGATGGCAACCGCCATCTGTAGATTTCAGTTGCCGAATTGATGTTTTTAAAGGAATTTGGTGATGAAAACAATATCTCATTTTTAAATAATGCTGATTCAAAGGACCCGTGACGTTTTTATTGGGTCCGTGACATTTTTAATTTGTTCATGTAAATTGTTTACGTTTCCAAAAACTTTCCAATTAAATAGTTATAAGGAATTTTTTTAATAAAAATTCCTTATAACTTCACATCTGAATTTATTAATTATTTTTCTCACAAGTTTGACTTAATTTAAAATTTTATCCATATTTTTTTATTGTTTGTTTACATTTTTTAGTTGCTAGTCTGTCAAAATAACCACAGATGACACAATATAGATAACTTTTTGGCAACTAACGGAAGGTGACCTCCGGTAGGTTAGTGTTCTAGTCTGGTACGAATTCCCCCTGAGGCACTGGTTAAGGAGCACACAACAGGCCCGATATAGGCCTAGGTGTATTTCTTCGGATTTGATGTATATATGTACATCCTCCTTTTAAACAAACTAACGAAAGTTGCCGTTTATAAAACCAAGTTTTATGTCAGTTGCGTTAACTGCTGGCAACACAACTAAAGTTTATTTGATATCCATAATCGACGCATTAGTTGAATTTCAATTGATTTGAAGTTCCTCAACAGACTAAACATTTTGCCTCAGAATATATTATTTGTAAAATCTTCATTCTTCGAGATAATTTCAAACAATCTAATCGAAAACGGCTGATTTTTTTTTTTAAATATTTTGAATATCTAAACTTTTTATAGATTTTGCATTTTTTAAGTATTTTTTTCAAATAGTCAAATGTGTATTTTAATATTTTTAACATAACATTTAAAAAAGAATTTAACAGGAGAACCAATTCTTTTCCTGATAATCTTAAACAAATATCAAATGTTTTATAGATTTTTAAAACAGAATACAACTTAATTTAATTTGTTTTAAATTTGTAAAAAAACATATGTATCTGAACCTAATTAGAAGAAATACTCCGAGACCATTACAAGGCCTCGAACTAGAAATCTAAAACATTTTTGTTCAATCGATATCGAAATCTAATACCTTAAATTTAGTTAACAGATTTTGTAGACTTGTTTGTATCGCTTGTTTAACAAAATAGTCAGACCAGCACTTTCTTTGTTATGAATTAATAATTACGATTAACATTGCCAATATAGAATTATATATTTAAAACCATTATAACAACTTGCCAATAACTAAAGGTAGGATTTTATAATGCCGATAACTTGTTTCTAGTTATTATATTTATATTGAAAGATAAGCTGGGAGAAAGATTTTCTTATCCTTTAACGATATCCATTAACTAAAATACAATTAAAATAAATAGAAAAAGACCTATCTGCATTATAATATTCTAACTTTAGTTATTGCCATGTTGTAATAATAGGCCTTAATGTTGTATTTTTCTTTTAATTGTTATTACTTTTTTTGTTTTAAATTTGATCATTTATTTTTGTTTATATTAATCGAATTTCTTTTTATTTTATTAAACTTTTTCATATTTAACGTTTTTTTTTTTGTAATACTATATAAAAATACGCTAAAATTTTTAATATGATTTTGTTTTTTACTTTATTTTTAATATGCTAGAAGAGGAAAACAACCAAAATTATATCCTTAAAAGAAAACTTTTTAAAAAGTCTGTAGTTACAAGAAAAAAATGAATAAAACAAAATATTTAAAATTTTTTAATGCTGGTTTTTTGTTTGAGTTTTTTGTATTTAATTATTAATGTTAAGAGACGTTTCTTTTATTTTTTGTTGTTGTTGTGATTGATTCTTTATAGATCTTATGATATATTTTCTATAAATTTGTTAAGTTTTTGTTTAAAGTGCATATTTTACAATGTATAAATTATTTATTACTTAAAACCTAATAAAATATTAAGAAACAATATTGTATGAAAATGGGAAAAAGGGGAAGAGGAAAAGGTTTTGGGAAACAAAGAGAAAGGGATAGAGTTTGTTGTAGATTGTATACAAAATAATGTCTTTAGTGTTTCTTTAAAAAAAAGCAAACTATTTTAAACAAATTATTATTAATTACACTTTTTAAAATTAAAAAAAAATTATGTAAATTAATATAAATGTGGGTGCATGTATGATTACTATTTTAAAACTTAATATTACAATAATCTTTTTAACTTTCTTTTAGAAGAAAATATTTTAAAATTAAAGAAGAAAATTTATAATAAAAAAAATATTTGTAAGATAAGCCAAGCAATTGTTAAGGAGTATCTGTTAAAAAAAAAAAAACTTTTGGAAAATCAAATATTCCGTTTAAAAATAAAAAAATATAATAATAAAACGTGTGCGTGTCAGGTTAAGTTGTTCTTTTTTTACTTTGTTTTAATGGGAAGTTAACTTGATTTTCAATTAATTTGGTATTGGTATTTAACGTTGTTTTATTAACGCTTGTCGAAAAGATAGTTTATATTGCTTTATATTTATGCATATGTATACCGGCGAAATCTAATCAATTATAATTAGAGTAAAATAGTTATTGTAATAGTTGTGAAAAGAAGATATTGATTAAGAAAAATATTTTAGTAATATTGCAGTACATAAAAAAGATGAGTTTAAGAGAGAGAGGGGAAAATTTAAACTTAAAAGTGAGTGTTTATTAAAAATTAAAATAAGTAAAAAAAATATTAAGTATAAATGAAAATAAAATCTGTAACATTAATTTGCTAAGAAAAACTTGTTTTAATAAAAATATTAAACAACTCAACTTTGTTAGCTTGAACTTTAAATCTGAAATAATCATTTTGGATGTTAAACTACAAGATCTTGTACGTAAATTATACAAATATGTTTCTTTCTTACATTTTGTAAAATTGAACAAAAAAGAAACGAAAAATTCGAAAATCAACTTCGAATTTGCTATAAATTTAACTAATGTTACTAAAAAAAATTTCTGTATTTGAACTACAAACATACATACAAATCTCAAACTCATCTTTTCTCAAGGGAGTAAATAATTTTATACAATTTAGTTCAAATTTTGAAAGTAAAAGACATACAGAGACATATAGCGGTATTATTATGTAAGAAAATTAAAGAAACAGAAGCTAAAAAATCAGAAACTAATTTAATAGTATTTAATTAAAAAGAGTTTTTTTTTGTATAGCTAGATGAAGTATGAAGCATTTAAATTAAAAAAAAAGAGAAATAATTTCTACTTATTAGTTGTTTTTGTAGTTGTGTTGAATTTGTTGTAAAACTTAAGAAATAAATAATTCATTCATGATCATGACATCAGTTTGTTGAAGATTGTTCTTGTGGTCCTTGTGTTGGTGGTTGTATTTGTTTTTGTTGTTGCTGTTTGTATGATGAAGACAACGACGACGACAGATACTACCGATGTGGCGGCGATGATGACAACTATGACGGCGACGACGACAACTAAGACATTAGTTTTATTTTGTATTTTGACAACGGCAGCATAATAAATTATATGAAAACCTCTTCTCCTACTCCTTCTTCTTCTCCTCCTTCTTCTTAACTCTAAACACAGTTGTAGTAGTAGTAGTAGCAGCAGCAGCAGTAGTTGTAATAGTAGAGATATTAAGAGGTTTCTTTGGGATGACGTTGTCTTTGTACGGACGTTTTATTGCTACCGTCTACTAATGAGGCCATTTGGTGGGGCTTGTTGGCTAGCCGTATGCATAAGTTCTAATTCCACCAGCAATGGAAAATGATCGGAGGGTATATGTGGGTGAGGACAACCCACAACTTTGTTTTCTCGCAACCATTCGTTGGAGATAGGGCCCAAAAGTCCTAACGGTACCATGCCTGTTTTGGTATAGAATATATAATCGATAATGCCCTTAAAGTCGAACGTATAGTTAGTATGCGGCATTATGTCTTCACTGTAGGCGGAGGCCAGCTTAAAGGAATGCGTAAACTCACTGGTGTCATTTGAGAGTAAACGTTGTAGACAAGCCTTATAGCCCATGTCCTTGAAGTCACAATGATCCATGTGAACGCGTCCTTTGCTCAAAAACTCAATAACACCAGAATCAGGCAAAGAATTAAAATCACCACACAGCAATAGTTGTACACTATTTGAGTCATTCTTATGGCCAGGCCTAAAACTGTGACTAGCCTCGTCTATAATGGATTTTAATTCATTGCTTAACATCATGGTCTGTATAAGTTTGACATCACAAAATTCCGGATCCCAATGAATGTGAGCAGTGCACACTAAGAGAGCTTGAGATATCTGGGTAACTTCGGTAATAGGATCCCAGGCAGTTTCTTTGACCTTAAGTAAAGCGGCTAAACCAATGTTGTCCTTGGGCATAACACGATTCAACATGTTGTCTGAACCCTCAGCGTTGGCCATAGCTAATTGATTGAATTCAATTAAGTGCTCTTTGATAAGAGAGAATCTGCAAGAAAACAAAATATATAACATTACAATCCATATGAAAAACAAAAACCTAAATATATTGCATACTTTGAGGCTCTAAAGAAAATAGCGCAACCATCCACATATTTACGTTCCATCTCAGACATTGTTTTGGCTCTTGACTTGGGTGAGAATATGCCCTCATAACCATCATTCTTTAATTCGGGTAAAAAGAAATTGTAAAACTGTTCCGTTTCAATTTCCTGTAAACTTATTATATCAGCCGAATAATGACGTATCTCATCGAGTATGGCTTTTTTCCTGTATTCCCAGCTAAGAGCCCATGACGGACAATAGCCATACATTTGACGGGTGGCATATTTATCACATAGAACATTGTAACACATGACGGTAAAAATGCCTGTAATAGAATTTAAAATTTCAAAAGTTAAAAATATTTTTAAACAAGGATTTGCCACAGAAAAGCAATACTTACAGGCTGGTCTGGTTTTGTTAGGCTTTGCCAAAGGTATCCATGGCCGCTGAGGTGGTGGTGTTACAGAAACTAAAAATAAATTTAAAGGAAATTTAATTAGTAAATTTTTAAATTATTTTTGGAACTTCTGTTCAAGAATTTTTGTTATCAAAGAAAGGGAACATTTTCATTATCAAAAATGTACTTTTTATTAATAAATTACATATTTATATTAAATGAAGAAATGGTTAGTTCTAGTTCACAATATGTATCTGTTGGTTCTCTCGATGAAGAGTAGAAAAAGTGAATAATAATTTCATATTAATCAGTATACAAATTATAAACTAAATATTGCAATTCTTGCAATAATGTTAGTTTGTTGCTAATCTCAAGGTGATGTAAATTATTTTTAAGGTACATACTTATAAAACTAACATATGGTGAAAGTAACCCACAAATTACTTCCGTGTCGCTAAAATTTACAAAACAGAAAGCAAAAAACAATAACAAAAACAACAATCACTTAAAAGATTTCGAAATGAAAAACAAAACAAATCAGTAAACGCATCGTAATAAATGAGGATTGTCACTTTAAAAAGTTTAACTTTAAAAAATTGGACACGATTTTTAATGAAATTAAAAATAAACAAAAAAGTTTTGCATGCTCTTTGGCAAACAAATAATGATAATTTCCATAGTCAAGAAAGAACTAAACACATATGGAGTAACATATATACATAAGCACATTTAAATACATAGTTTTATGACGGTGGGTAAGCATAGCAAGTGTATGAGTCGTGTAGTTGGTAAGGTGTTAGTAAAGCAACATGCAAATCATGCTCACTACTTATACTCTTGCATACATAGCAAATCACATCAATATTAAACTAATCCAAAAACCTGTTGTCTTTACTATAGTAAGTAGTATTTTTTTCTTATTGATCATAACAAAAACACTACTACTATTATTTACAAATAAAAACTACAACAGTAACCTGTTTTTTCTCTGATATAAATAAACAACAACAACACAATACTACAAATGAAAACGACAGTGTTAATCAATGATAGTTTTTTATTGTATTTTATATGTTTATATGCAAAAAAGAAACCAAAAACAAATAAACGTAAATATCAAACTGTTACTCGAAAAGTAAGTGCTTTAGCAAAACGTAGAAGTGAGAGAGTTGGGGAGACAGACCCCTTTAAGATATGATTTTGCAAATTGCATAGTGCCATGCTTGTTAAAATGCTAGTCATTGTTTTTTATTATTTTTTTTTAATTTGTTGTTAGTTTTGTTTTTCAGGCGCTATGACGCGATATTTGTATACACTACAAATAACAATTATTGTTTTCATTTTGTTTGGGAAAAATATACACAAGACCAGCGAAAAATATTTCTAAAAAGCTCTTTACAATGATCAGCTGTTGTTATTTAAATGTACAGTGTGTTTCAAAAGTATTTCTAAAATATTTATTTATAATTTGAAAATTTTCAGAAATGTTGATTTCGTTTGGCTTCCGAGCTTTTTATTAAATTAACATTAAAAATTCCATTTTGTTGTTAATTTTTCCTAATATTTATTATGGTTTCCAATATTTCGACCAACTTTGTTCTTCATCTTCAGGGAAAATTATTTAATTTTAATGCAGTGTCTGTTGTTATGAAACTTTTTAATTTATTTTTATACCCTTCACCTTCGTGAGAAGTTTGTCATTCCGTTTGTAATTTCTATGATATAATTTTCCGACCCTATAAAGTATATATATTCTGGATCCTTATAGATAGCGGAGTCGATTAAGCCATGTCCGTCTGTTGAAATCAGTTTTTAGAGGTCCCCAGATATCGGCGAGAACCAAATCTTCAATAATTCAGTTAGACATGCTTTCGAGAAGATCGCTATTTAAAATCAGCAAAATCGGTCTATAAATAACGGAGATATGAGCAAAAATCTGACACAACCTCTGAAAATTTCATCAAAAAATCACATTTTTTTCATGCTTTGTTAAAAAAGCAACAACAACACTGTGAATTGGATAAAGATGTACATGTGCGTGTGAAGATGTATTTGGTTTTATTCAGCTGTGTATTTTTTGTTAAAAAAGCAACAACAACACTGTGAATTGGATAAAGATGCACATGTGCGTGTGAAGATGTATTTGGTTTTATTCAGCTGTGTATTTTTTTGTATGTTTGTTGCTGTATTACACTACAGCGGTTAATATTTCTTTCTGCTACAGTTTATATTTGTTATGTGTGACATGTGTGCAGAGATACAAAATAAATATACACTGTTTTTTTAACAAACTTGATGAAGGGTATATAAGATTCAAAAAAATCTATTTAATCTATAAAAATATTTCAATAAAATGACTTTTGTTATCAAGAAAGTTTTCTTAACAACTGTTGCAAAATCTTTGTCATCTATTCGGTCTATCCCCAATAATATTTCATCATCCCCAATAATATTTCATATGACGTTTTTCATAATAAAAATTTATCCAATCTGGACCGAAGTTGAAAGCAAAAAAAAAAACAATTATCACCACTTCAGAAGTAGCACTAAGTGAATTTGTTCACCTTCTGTGGAAGTGGAGTTTATTAACTTCCAAAGAAGCGAAAAGAATCCAATATTTTAAATTGAAGGTATATTTTTTTGTACTGAAATTTTTTTGAATTAAATACATTTTATTTATGAGTTAATTGATAAATGCATGTAATTTATATATTTATGTTAATATTTTTAAAAGTCAAATTACTCCCTAAAAATGACTTCAGAAGTAGTGAATTTAGAATCAAATAAAAAGAACATCCATCCTATGACAAGCCTGTGTTAAAATTATTACTTCTTTAGTATTTCCAGGGAATAAATTCAATTTATTTTTCGCTTTTTGGGAAGTTCTTTTTTTCTGATTTTCCTTAACAGGGCTCATAAAATTTGATGGTAATGAATTTTATCGGTACCTATATAAGTATTTTTACCCCAGTAATAGCGTTTATAGAAAATCATAAAACTTTAATTGGTTCCTATTAAAATTGATTATATCGAATTTTGATGTGTTAATAAAGATTATTTTTATAAAAAATTGGGTTAACATTAAATTAATCCCAATTGATTTAATAAAAAATATCCAAGACCATTATATTTACTCCCCACTGTAAATTATATCAAAAAAATAAACAATAATACCCTATTAAACACTTTAGTGAGGTTTGTCGTTGAGGAGTTTTTTTGTAATCGCATGAATCATTTGTATATACCTCTTTAAAAGCTCAATACATACTCCATTTGGCAAACATTAAGTACGAATTTAGTTGTTATTCCAAGAAAATAAATTCAAAAGACGAATAATATTTATTGTAAAACCTTTTACTTTTGTTTTATAATTTTGTTTCCACAATTATTATTTCTGCATTAAAGCCATCACAAATGAACAAACCGAAAGACTTAAAGCGATTATTTGTTTCTTAAATAAGAAGAGGTAAAAAAATATTGTTGTATAATTTATTATTATTGCTATTATTGTTATTGTTTGGTTTGTGGTTAGATACATACCTACATAGATGTATGTATATAAAGTGTTTATGCATTTTCGAATATATCTATCTATCTATTGGGTTAATTTGATTTTTGTGTATGACTTAAAGTGTTAGTTATTTCTTTTTTTTATCTGTGAGTATGAATATTTATTTTAATTTCGATTTCAATTTTTGTTTAAATTGTTTTTAAAAATGTTTGCTTTTGTTTTATTTTGATTGTTTTTTTTTTCTGGTGTTTTATGAGTATTATTTTTTTGCCGTCTCAGCTGTAACTTTATTCAACTGCTGCTGTTCGTTTGCCTGCTCTTGGTGCTGGAAAAACTTTCACTTTTATTTCGAAATGTCTGTATTTATTCAAAGTTAATTTTGCCTTTTTCTTTATAGTAGTTGTTATATATTTTGTATGTTTTAATTTTCTTTAAGACAAAGACTTACGATTTTTAAGCTATTGTTTTATTGTCGTTAAACATAATTATTTATGTAAGCATGTTTATAATTTTAGTTTTATTATTTTTGTATGTAAATTTGTTTATATAATTTATCTTAATTTTATGCTAATAAATATTTTTGAACATATTTAAGAAGTTTTTGTCTACATGAAACTTAGTAAATTGATTAAGCAGTCATAATTTGTAAATACATATTTGTTTTGTGGTTCATCATCATCATCATCTACTAGTTTTTAAAAAGCATAAATCATTAGGAAATATGTTGAGTATAGTATAAATAATTAGAAAATTTGTTTAAGTATGGAACTAATGTGATTTTTTTTCTTAATTTGTCAAATGATGACAGAGAAAATATGAAGGTGACCCATAGGTCAAGAAATTATGATGTATGTTTCTTTAATTTATCGAGAAAAAATAACGAATAAATAACGAAGTCAGTTTCAGTAAATTTTCTCTAACACTGACCTTTTAAAAGTATTAGGGCGGGTTTTTCATTCTTTGATGTTTTTCAGTAATCAGTAAAGTTACTTATTAACTTAGTTTAACTGAGTGTTATTAGCCAATTAAACCTATGTTATAAGTAAGAAAACAAAAAAACAATTAAATAATGAATTCGAAAAAAGATTACTTAATATTTAAGTAAATAGCAATTTTTTGATTTATTTTATAAATACTTTTATTGTTTGAAATGTTTATTAGTATTTTTTCTAAAAATTTACATTTTACAGATGTGATATTTGTAACAAACAGCTGTTCAATGTTTGTGTTCGACTGAAAAGTTGGCAATACTAACAAAGTTAACTGATATTAAATCAATAACTGAAAAACACAATCATCGATTAAAGTCCGTATAAATTTGTTCCGAGTTTAATCTAACAGCAAGTTAAGCCTAGTTTAACTGAGTTGTACGAAAACCGCTCTAAAAGGTACAATATATTTTTTTATATATTTCAGTTTAATCGTTTAATAAAGAAGAAGAAGTGATATGTCCGTAACGACTTCACTATTTCATAAATAGACCGACTACAGCCGGACGAAAGGACTCTATAAGATATCCAACTACGGCGTCGCTTAGCAAATATTTCCTTAATATGTGAGAGTAAATTCCCAAAGTAAATTAAATCCCCAGATTTCGTTGTTGTTGTATTCTGAACAAATTTTTTGGCGAGTTATTTAATTCTTATTATGTAAGTTCGAAATTGATTTAGTATAAAAATTATTGTAATATATCCCAGCAAAAATAAAACGAAGTACTTCCAAAAGAATAATATTTTTCACCAATTAATTTATATTAAATATGTTTATTTACTTTATTAATGTTAATACTACAATTTCAATTGCTAAAAAGAACAATAAAATTACTTCTTGAGAATATTGTATCAAATAATAAGCCTGTGTTAAAATTATCACTTAGTCTTATTTCATAGAGAAAATTCAACTTCTTTGGAAGTTCTTTTCTTACTGGTGTTTTCTCTAAATATCTCAGGTTAGTTGTAAACTCAATATTTTTGATTAATTCTATAAAATGCCAAAGTTAGATTTCCCTAACGATCATTATAATGAATTATTACACGGCAAAAAAAACAAATTTAATTTGATTTATATGACTCTGTGCTAATTAGGCTACCAACACTGTGTATAATCTCCTACTAGAACCTTGTGAAAACAACAACAAACTAATTTATTTAAATTAAATTACAAACAAGAAAAATGTTACAAATTTTTGCAGCATATTTTTTTAAATCTAAAATATGAAATCTGCAATTCCTACAGCAATTCATAAATGAAGAAAAATAGAGAAACAAAAAAAAAAAAAAACAAAAGAGAGAAAGTACTTTAAATTGGATCAAATAAATTTATTACCACAAACAAACAGAAATTTTGAACGAAACTAAAATATAAATAAAAAAAGAACCAAATATGCCACCAAGTAAGAGGTCTCCTACGTAAACTGGGAGATGAAAAAAGGCAAAAATACAATATTGAATTTTCATAAACGTTACAACAACAAATATAATAAAACTTAAAACATAAAAACTCAACCTTTCAACCTACGCCAAGATAAATTTTGTTTATACGAAAAAAAACATAAATATCAAAACACTGAAATGACAGTTAAATGAAAGAAAGTCGACTAAAAACTCTATAAATTTATTTCAAGAGAAGGGAACTTAAACGGACAGACGGATGTACAATACAATGCAACAATCAAAAATGCTGTAGAAGAAAAATGTTTATATGAAAAAACACCCGCGCTTTCTAAAAAAAACGAAATATAATAAAGATTGAATGCACATTTACAAAGACTGAAAAGCAGATAGACAGACAGACAGACTGCAGCAGAAAAGTAATATGTTGTGAGTTGTATTGCAGCACTATAACTACTTACTACCAACATACAGTTGCGGATGATGATGACGACGATTGAACAAATATCTGATCTGTCGTTTCAAATGCATTTCAAAAATGCACTCACTGTAAGTTTTACATTGAATTGCGGTGTTTTTCCCCATTCGTTTGAGTGTTTACCATTTAAGTCAATTTAATATTAAATTTAATGAAATTGATTCCTTTTGTTTTTAACTTAAATTATACACGCGATATGTTTAAATTTGTTGAAATATAAGCGAAAGGTTTACAAAAATATAAAATTGTCTAAATTATTTCTTCATTTCCATCAATTTCACAAGCAATTTTGTAGAATGGTAAAATTTTAAAATCAAATTAGGGATCTCAGATAAGAAGCTATAAATTGAATTCTTTATGTCAAAAAGATTCGAAATACATTGATTATACACATGGATCTCACTCAAGACTTCAAGCATGTCTACTCACTTATGTATAAAAGATTTATTTAATGACAAATTTAAAGTACTCGAGCTATCTATGGATATTGCATAACTTCCGTTTACGCAGATGGTATGGACTCTGTTAAGTGGTCAACAGCACCTAGAGACGTAATTGGTAGACCGAGACACGAATCCATCAAATAAGCCGAGGAATTGTTCTTACTCACAGAGGACACACTGTGATAAATCTGGTATAAATAAAGTAAACCCAAAAAATCCTCGAACAAATAATACAATTCACTCGTAAAAGATATTTTACATCCATTACCATTCAAACCACATTCATCACTATTCAAACCAGAAAGACATCCGATACACTCACTCTAGGATCCGTATCGTATACACCAACTCATTTTCAACGCTTAGTCTAACAGTCACTTTTCAGCGGGGTATCGAATTTGGATTTAAACAACAGAAACCACGTGCAACCCATAGAGACCACGCTTATAAATCCGAAACTCTGCCCTATGACCACCAACTCCCGTGATACCAGATAATCTAGGTATATAGTTTGACCCCAAGTTAAATCATCATCAGTTTATAATCCCAGCAAACTAGAGCAACTGGTTGCATCACTTTACGACGAGATTGCAATAACTTCAAAAAGAGGGAAAGATTTTTTCAGAAATCATTAAAATCGTTATTTATTCCAATTTTCCGATCCAATATCAATAGCCAATATTACAAATCTCCAGAAAAGTTGTAACAACTCACATACATATAAAATATACAATTTTTACTATAAATTTTGTGACATTTGAAGCAAGTATTTTTTTCACCTTTAAATAACTGAACTGATGTGTAACATTTAAATCGCACTCAGAGAAAACACCGATTTATCAAATACAAAAAAAGAGGTAGGCGTTATGTTTTGTTATAATACAAAAGCCGCCACTGCCGAGAGAGGAACAAATGTCTGACTATTAAAAATACATTTTTTAATTTAATTTCAAGATTTCAAACATTAAATGAACGATAGTCGTCGTTAGAGATTTTATTGTTAAAATTTTTTTAACATAAAAAACATTTAAATTAAAACTACAAACCAATTAAAGTAATGTGGAAATATAAAAATAAACATTGAACAGTAAAAAAAAAAAACATTTATAAAATATTTCCATTTGCTTATTAAGGAGAATTTAAAATAAAAATGCAGTTCAACTGGTTTATAAGTGCTCAGCGCGCATGTGCAACAGCGATAATGTTTTGAGCAGAGTAACCCAAAATAAACAGGGTAATATAAACAGTTGTATGTTATTGAACCATTTTAGACAGACTTAAGAATTTTGGCATGGATTTTTAAGAGCATAATTTATAGCATATTTTATTTTATACCATATTTTTGCATGACTCGAAATACAAATTCAGCATTTTTGCATATATTGATTAAACATTTATTCCAATGTTCATAAAATTTCGTAAATAAACCATTAATAACTTTATTGAGCGTTTTTGAATAAGCTATAATTTTAATTTTTCCATAAATAATGTGTTGCATGAAAATTGTTGGTTGCCCTGTTAATGACTAAATCGCTAATAAGAGAGCGATCAGTTTATGGTTCAACAAAAAAGTTAACAAAACAAAGTATTGAAACAACATAAAGGAATATAATTAACGATAAAATAATAGCTTTTTCTTTAAAATTTCAAAATAAAAAAAAGAGAAACAAAATACGTATATTCTGTTCTGTAATATTTTCAATGGAAAGAGGATTTAATTACAGACAAGTTTAAATCATCAAAAGTTTATTATTGATTTTCCTTTCATCTAAATTAAGCTAAAATTTAAGATAAAGTTATAAATTTTCTAAAAAAATATATTTTTTTAATAAAGTTAAATCTGAGTTGAAAAGTGCTTTGCCTAACACTACAGTTAAAAAATTTACAATTATATGCTAAAGAAAAAAAAAAACAAATTTTCTTTGCCATGGCCATATGAAAATTGTATAAAAAGATGATTCAAAACATAAATGCGCAGAAACAGGGACAGACAAAACAGCTAAAGTTAAAAAATAAAATACGTATACGCATGCGCGTGTTCGCACATTTTTTATTTCATTAGGCGTCAAGAAAGAAACTATCAACCACCAAGTTTTTTAGTTTCCAAATGGTTTTTAGCCTAAGTGCTTAAGCCTAAGCGTAAGCATTACGTTTTTTCATCAATTTCATTTGTCTTGATCAATAATGGTCAACAGTTGAAATGAAAAAAGTAGGAAAAAAACTCAAAACCCAGTTGGCAGTTTAAAGCCGAGTTAATGCATTTGGCGCAAGGTGCCTTGGGTCTCTTAAGCAAAAACAAAAACCAACAAAACAAACTAGTTATCTAATGGTAGTTACTAGTAGTTGTAGTAATAATAATGAAGCACCTGAAAACATGTTATTAACGATCCATTTTTAATTTTTTTTTCACTATTATTTTTTACCTATTTTATATATTTCAATGTGTGTTTATTTAGTTTTGTCTCTAAACGTGACTGGCGGTTTGTCAACTTTATTTAGCTTCTTTGGCTATACAAGTAGCTGCTGACTGACTGGGTAAATGCTGCTACATACAAATCAAAATTCAAATTAAACGAAATTGGAAATGCTATATTTGTGCATGTTCAGACAGACAGAGAGAGATACACCAACCAAACACCACACATTTGTATAACATATAGCGTTTGTATATTTTTTCGATATTTGAATTTCACTTTCTTTTTCGTTACGCTTGCCCAACTTGAAAACCATAAAGATTGTTGTCTATATATAAAATATTTTTTGTATATACTTAGCTGGTAAACGCTTAAAAAAAGAAACACTAAAATGCTGAAAATCAAATCAAGGTGTGCTATAAAAATTGATACATACAGTGGTAAAAATTTTGAATATAATTAAGTAACTTTTAAGGTTTTTTAGGATGTCGTAAAAAATGGTAATCTATTTAATGGGTCTTTTAGTAACAATGTGGGAGTAAATTTGTTTTTGTTCTTGGAGTATGTTTTACATATGAAAAGTATTGGTCAAAATGTTGTTATCGATAAAGAAATATAATATGTAATAATTATTAATAATTTCCATAAAAATATTTGAATTTTGTATTAAAATACAAAAACAATTTGTGATAATTGTAAACAACTTTTATTATTAAAGAACTAAGTAGTAAATATGCTAAAAATATATTTCAAATTATTATCGACTGACAAATTTGCTATAAGTTAATGGATCAACAAACTATATATACAGAATTAGGAGGAGGCACCGACAATGGTACTTCTCTGAAGGCTCGATTTGGATCAACTGATAATCTTGTGAATACACACATACTTCTGTGTCCAAACAGGTCAAACAAATTAAAAAAAAAAAAAAAGATACTTTTATGGTTATTTAAAATTTTCGGTTTGAATATCTCGAAAAAGAAAGGAGATGTAACAGAAGTTAAATCTTTATTTTAATGTCTATACAATGGACTTTAAGATGAAACAACAAATATTATCAATATTAATGTCTTTACGCTGCTAGAACGTCTCAAAAATGGACAGAAAGAGTGTTTTCTTGAATTTAAGGACACAATATCTCGATAATTTTATTTGATTCTGAAGTTTTCTTAAAGTATTCTATATTGTCTGGGTTAAAAATAGTTTAGCATGTATTAGACTTATTCTGTATTTCAGTTCGAATTAAAGTTTGAAATGTATCTATATAGAGAATTTTAATACTTGAAGAGATTTAAGCAGTTCTCCATATTCTCATAAAAAACCACTGTATACATTGTACAAAGTGTAGGAAAGTTATTTTCATATCTAAAAAAAAATTGTAGTCAATGTTTAATAACAATTTAAAACAATTGGTACATTTTTTAACTAATTCTGTTGTTATATTTTCTTTTAACAAATAATCATACATAATAAAGGGGAGGATGTTTTGTGTTAAACATACGCTTCGTTGATTTAACTAATTTACATAAAATTTTATTTGAAAACATGGAAATAAAAGACTTTATTTTTGGTTAAACCATCGTCACAAAACAACATCCAAAGATTTGTAATACATGATAATGATGTTGGTAAAAAATAAACAAATTTTGATCTGCGTGTTTGACATGATTTATAATAATGTCTATGGACATGTTTGCAATAAATAACAGATGAAGGCTTTTCCAACAAATGCATTTTCAATCAGTCAACGAAACTGAAATTTAATGTTTCGGTTAGGTTAACCCATCCAAAGTTTAACTTTATGTACATAATTTAAAAATACAGAATTCAAAATTATTTCAAAATGTTTTACAAATAAATATGTAAGTTTAATAATTTGCTGTTCAGTAGACAAAATATTCCATGTTTTTTTTTTTTTTTGTTAAAAACTAATTTAAAATTTATGCAGATTTTGTGTTTGTTAAACATTTAAATAACTTTAAATAAACCTTGATAGTATTATTTTATGATAAAGAAAAAAGTAGACTTGTTTTTGAAGGTAACTAAGTTTCAATAACTTTTCTAGGCCTAAAAATCTAAATTTAACACATACACTCATAGAAACTCCATTAACAAATAAATACATATACTTGAGTCCGAAATATGAACTCGTATCTAAGTATGAACATAGTAAGTCCGTCTGTCGGTCTGAGTTATTCAGTGGTATGTACTGGAGTATGTTGTTGTTATAGCTGTTTGATTTGTTTGTTTGTTACTCTATTAAATCGGTGAAATCATAAATTAAACATTTTCTTTAACAATTTTAACAACTTTTTAAGTGGTTGTTGTTACTTTTTCGCTGTTATCGTTGTCTTGTTTTTTTTTATAAGGTGTTGTTGTTGCTGTTAGTTATTTGTCATGCAACAAGTGACAGTTTAAATTAGAGGGGGCGCTACTTTTATTCCAACAAACATTTATTATACATATTTTCAGTTATAAACATATTTACATACATTTTTACTCGCATGTCATGTAATTAAATATTATTAGTTGTCATCAGCCACAAAATTCAAATAAAAAAGTATGCGTAATTTTTTATAATGAATTTACTTTCCATTTTTTTAGATTTCATAATTTTCTACATTTGACATGGTTTCAAAAATAACCAACAAAAAAAACCTCAAACACAAAAACCTAAATTAAAATTATTTTAATTTCAAAATATTTAGTTGTAAGAAAAAGTAACAAATTCCAGTTAAAAGAAAATACAACTTATGGTTTAAGTTTTTAAACACTTATTTTGTCCTAATTTAGTTTTAGTTTATATTAAATAAGTTTTAAAAGTGATTTGATATAATATTTAATGGTTTTATTAAAACCAAATAGCCATTAATTAAAAAAAGGTGTTGTGTAAGTTTCTTATAGACATCATGATTAAACATGTTGCCTTAGATAATCTAAAATGTAGTCTGCTTAATAAGTAAGACTACTTTTTTCTATCTAATAGCTTCTAATTTGGAGAAAAAAATCAATAAAATAAAAAGTGGTAGCATGTTTGCAGACGTAAAATATATAATTTGAAGCATTTGTGATAATTACCTTATTTTTATTTAAATTTGAGAGGTATACATAGAAAGAAATAATATCTTAAAATAATTAATGATTTATGCTAAGGATACAAAATAGGTATAATACTAACTTATAACAAAAATAGTACCTTTTATATTTTAAAGTACTAAACTAATCTATAGAATAGATTGAAAATTAGACTAAAGACTAGACTATTAGCTACACAATAGACTAGACTATAGACTATACTATAGACTAGACTACAGACTAGACTATAGACTAGACTATAGACTAGACTATAGACTAGACTATAGACTAGACTATAGACTAGACTATAGACTAGACTATAGACTAGACTATAGACTAGACTATAGACTAGACTATATGATAGAATATAGACTAGACTATAGACTAGACTATAGACTAGATTATAGACTAGATTATAGACTAGATTATAGACTAGATTATAGACTAGATTATAGACTAGACTATAGACTAGATTATAGACTAGACTATAGACTAGATTATAGACTAGACTATAGACTAGATTATAGACTAGATTATTGACTAGACTATAGACTAGACTATAGACTATACTATAGACTAGACTACAGACTAGACTATAGACGAAACTATAGACTAGACTATAAAATAAAGTCTAGGGCTAGACTATAGACTAGTCTATTGTCTAGACTAGACTATATATTAGACTTTGGACAAGACTATAGACTAGACTTTAGACAAGACTATAGACTAGACTTTAGACAAGACTATAGACTAGACTATAGACTAAACAAGATTATGGACAAGAATATAACAAGACTATAGAATAGACTATAGTCTAGACTATAGAATAAAGTATAGGGCTCAGACAAACAAAGTGTTATTCAACGCTGTCGAAGGGATATTCCTAAAACCTTCTGAAGCTAAATTTATTAATGTAAACCAATGGGCTCCATAAAAGATCTAATCTAAGCAAATAATTTTGTAATACTACTTAAATTATAAATTCTACAATGATTTGAAAATGACAAAAATTCTTCAGGCCACTCTTTAAAGCCATTTTGTTAATATCAAAATGGGATTTCTAATCCTTGAAATAAGTTATTTCAAAATTTGAAAAGGAAATGGTGTTGTTTAATAAACAATTAAATGTACGAGAAAAAAAATATGTCATAAGTTATTTAACATTTACTAAATATGTTGACCGGTCTTTTATTGTTACAGTAAAATACTGAAAAAAATAACAAAAATAATTGTTTACAAATAAAAGTTTTTTTTCTTTAATTTACACACAGATACAATGCTAAACATAAAGATATTTTATATTTCGTGGTATTATGGACATAAACAAAATAACAACGGTTATTTTTAATATTAAACATTTAGGAAAAAATAAAAAAAGTACTTTTTGATGAAGATGACAGATAATAATGATGACGATGATGAAATATTGTTTATACAAAAAATGTAGTTCATCATACGGATTTTTTGCTGTGGATTAATCCAATTATACAATTAGGTAACATTTGTTTGTTGTACTCTTATATTTAATGTCAGATCTTTTTAAAATCATTCTAGTTTTTGTTGTTGGTGGTCAGACGAGTATAAAAATTGGTCAAAGTGATAAACCCCAATTACAATTTAACAACAATAATAGTAAGCATAAAAGTATCTTAACATATTATTATTATTAATAACCATAACACACATTTTTGTATGTTCTGTTAAAAAACACTTATGTTTTTGTTCTATTTTTTTTCTTGTTATATTCTTATTTGGTTCAACTTTAATCATCGGTTTTTGGTGGCTCCTATATTTTTGTTTTGACTTCTGTTACTTATACACTTCTTTATAACACTTTTCTCCCCAAAATAAAGCTTTTTATAAACTTTTGACAAAACAATGCCCTAATGGTAGTCGTTTTTTCAGTTTTTATTTTATTTTGAAGCCGTTAGATTCTTAACTGTCTGACATTTAATATAACCTTCTTTAAAGTAGTGTTGTCTGGTTTATACATTTATTCTTCGTTTTTTTGGTTTTGTTTATTTGTTGTAAGTATTTTTTAACTGCATATTTATTTTGATACTTATACGGTTGGTTACTATTGGGATATAAAGTAGTTCAATCTTTTTTTAACTTAAAATAAAAAAAATAATTTTTCAAGAATATCTGAGAAAATATAACAGATAGAGCCCTCAAATTTTGTCGGAATCACTTTAGAATCAATATGATTATTTAACGAAAAAAAGTTAGCGGACTAGCAATAGGAGGTGTGGCAGCTCCCATATGCATTAAATACAAAAATTCCCTTATCTGGGAAACTATTAGCTAGAGTTAGAATCTTTAAATTTTGCACCAACAAAACATCCATCTGAACATTTTGTGAAAAAAGGGCGGATTTTCATTAGGGGAGTTGAAACCTCCCATATGAATTAATTAGAAACAATCGTATGTCCCGGAAATTTGAGCAAAAGTCGCCTAATTTTGCACGAAAACTTTCACACATTGGCGGACTAGCAAATAGAAATCTCCCATATTCCAATTTGCTAGAGCTAGAAAATTAAACTTTGACAATCATGTGAGCATTTAGAGAAAAATGGGCGGACTTTTAATGGGGCCTTGACATCTCCCATATAAATTAAATACAAAATTTCGTATATCTGGATTTCTAATATATTATTAACATGTTTGCAATTATTTGCGTGGCATCCACAATATGTTAAAAAATGTTATATTCCAATTTGCTAGAGCTAGATCATGTACATTTAGAGAAAGCACTATGTACAGCTAGTTTTATATAAACATTTTTTAAACAAATAAAATAAGTTTCATGAAAATTTAATTTTATTTTTTTTTTTTGCTAATTAATGATTCAAATCAATAAATTTTTTTGATGATAAAAAAATCTTTTAGACACATTAAATTTACATGAAATTATACCTTTGAATAATGTACTGTTTTTGCCTGCAGTTGCTTACAATTTTCCATATTATGCTCTGCTCTGTGTTCACGCTTTTGTTTTTATTTTAACTCGTATATTTAGGATTGTTTTTCTTTTTTTTCTTATATTTTGGCGTAAGAAACGGTTATATTTTTTTATTTTACAATTTCGAAATCATCGTCAACTTTGTCTTTTAAACGAAAATATCTACAATATTTATGCACATATTTGGCATTTGTTATAGTTTCTTGTTCCTATACATGGAATTGCAAATTTTTGGTTTTTTTTTCGATAATTTAGGAAAATGTTTAAGGTAGAAATGATATATAGTAATGAAAATTTATTTTGTGCAATTATTTAATTAAAACATTTTCTAGAATATTTAAATAATTTTACAAAATTACAAAACAATACGATTTTATTCTTCCAGCTCTCAGATGATTAGGCTAACTACGATTAATTGGCTAAAGAGATATACTATAATTAAAATCTTTGACATTTAACTCAAATACTAGCTGAAGAGTTCAATGTTTTCACGCTTGCTCGGTTTATTACTGATTTTATCTACTTACATATTTAGTTAAAATTAAACATTTTGACCTGATCTTTTAATGCTTTTTTAAAATGAAATAAATAGATCGGTACTAAAATTGTAAATTGCATTCGAAAGAAATTTCCTGCTTTTATGAACTAAAGTTTTAAACACTTTTTGCTTAACTTAATAAGCTTTAAAAAAATCTCCTTCATTAGTCATTGGGAAACTGTTTTAATCATTAGTAAAGAATTTTGTAACTTGATACTTTACACGATTGTTCGTTAGTATTATTATTGGTAAATGAATATGGTCTTTAAACAAGTAATACCACAAATATATCTTAACAATTCTTATTATTAAGAGGTATATTGTGTTAAAATGCACTTTAAATCCGATAAGTAATGAGAATTATATTGTCTATAATAAAACAATATTGTATTATATGGTATTATTTCCTATTATTTTAAAAATTATAATATTAGTCATGATTATAAACATCAACATCATTATCATCATCTAGCAAACATCATCATAAATAACAGTAATACAAGTAAGTTCATTTAACAATTCAAACATGCATACAGACAATAATTAGTGTTAAAAATTTCAAAATCTAAACAAATTAATGAAATGGGTTTCTTTGGCACTCAAAAATAATAATAACTACAATACTGATGGACGGACGGACAGACAACACTCATAAATACATATGCCACAAATAAACTACTTTACTATAGTAACTATGTATAGTTTACTCATAGTACTTTAGCAATATTATGAATCTGTTGTTCCTCATATGTATGTTTATTTGTAAGTATATAAATAAGTGGTGTTTGTACCCCCATTAGCTCAAATTTAGTTTAAGTTTTAGTTAACTTTGAGTTTAGTGTGGTGGTATATTTTTGTTGGCTGATGGTTTCTTTTAATGACGTTGTTTCTTTTTTTCAGTTAATACTTTTGTATTTAAACATTTGTTCATTTCTTTAAAATGTATGTTAACGGTTATAGAGTGTTACGAAATGTGTGTTTTTTTATTGTTATAAACCATATAACAATCTTTTTTTTTTTTTTTTTTGTAATTTGTGTTTTTGGTTTTAATTTTCATTTCATGTTGTTGGCTTAATTTTTTATAAAATTTTTGTGTTAAATTTAAACTACTATTTTGCGCCCCACTTTTATATGGCCTATTAGTGAGGTGTTCTCAAACGGTTAATCAAAGAGTTTTTTCAGCTATCAATGGCTCAAAAGTCATTTTAAATATTTCCTATTTTTATACATCGAAATATTCGCCTAAGACCCATAAAATTACAGTACGCGCTCGACTAGCGCAACCTAAAGTTAATCGGGGTTGTTGCAATTTATTATTTCTTATTAAAATATATTATTTGATATCATAACTTTGGCCGGGACATTCAAGTCTGTTTTTAAGGTGTCTATGACTGATCAAATCATTTTAAATTACACTGACTGAAAAGGAACCATACGGGAGGAGGTAGAAAGTTAAAATTTTTAATTTTTTTGTATGTTATATATAGAGTCAGGGTCTATAATGGACCGATTCTCCTAAGTTACTAGATAAATGCCAACAAGTTTTGAAAGAACCAAAATTTATTCAGAAAATTAATTAAGGAAGCAATTTTTTTCGGCAATAATTTCATGGTGGGTATATAAAATTCGTTATGGTCAAATAAAACACTTTTACTTGTTTTATATAAAACTCAGCTTTAAAATCTCAAAATACATAGTCGATATCAAAATATAGCATCCCTTTTTTCGATAATCCAGCCCGTTTTACGGATATTTTGTCAAAAATCTAAACAACCACATTTTTTGACTTTTTAAGCCTTTTTTTAATATATAACCTACATTCATTTCAGAGGAAATGCAAACTTCAAGATGATATATTTGAAAGGAGACAAATTGGAATATAGCCAAATACACCCTCTCAACTAGCTCGACTTGAGAACCTCTGATTTGTAAACCGTAATAAAGTTAAAGAGTACGCGATTACGAGTGTGAATACGTAAAATCGCTATTAAAAAGCCTCTAATGTTTATTTTCAACTGTACACTTTGTTTATTTAATTTTTTTCACTTGAATAGTTAATGTACAAGCAGTATATTTTAATATCTTTTGAGTCTTTGACCATATACGGAAGTGGTAACAAAAAAAAAGAGTTTAAAATCATCAAGGTTATTTATTAACTCTTTCTTCGTATCAAATTGGCCAAGTCGTTTATGAAGCACAATGCTTTAGTATTATTTACTATTATTATTTACAGCACGCTTTTTTTGCAAACAAATTATATTAAAATATAGACAATATAACTTTAAAAAAGAATTATATATTGGTCATTTGAAAAAAATAAATATAGATAAAAATACTATTGTTTTAAGCCAAGTTTAAGGTTTCTCATGTTTGGGAAAAAGACTATAGTTTGTTAAAATAAAACTAACAAAAGTGAAAGAGTTTTGATTTCATTTGATAACTATTATTTAGAAACTATATTTGGGGTTAATTTTAATGCCGGAAAGGGAAGTGATATATAAGAGAAATATTAAATTTAGAACCTTTTTTTGAAACACAAATGGCCTGGGAGTAAGTCAAAGTTATTAATGCATAAATTAATAATTTATGAATTATTTATGTTTAAAAATAGTAATAGTGGTTTATAATTAACGAAAGGCTAAGTTAAGCCTTTTATTTTTTATATATTGATTTTTTAAGTTGTTTTAACAAATAAGATCTAAATTTTGTTCTTGTAATTTGTTTGTTCGATAGTGGTTGAGTAAGTTAATATATTTAACTGGCTGTTTCTCTAAATGCAAACGAAAATTTCTTTCTCATTTTATATTAAAAAAATAACAATATTTGATCGTTCGTTTTTAGAGGAACAGGCCCTATGTTTTATTAATACTATAGAAATAGAATTTGTTACTTAAACAGACTAACGAAATTAAGGTTTTCAGAAACATTTAAAACTTATACGTATTATCTCAACAAAATCACGGTAATCACTTGTACTTAACAACTTAATTTTTAACGACTACTACATGCATTTGCATTACTTTGAAATACTTATATAAGTTATAATTATTTACAATGACTTACATGTAATTCGACGTAAGTAATTTATTTCGCATTTACTCTATTCGCGCTATAATGGCCGTTTTGTATACAGATAGAAGGAAAATAGTTTTTTCTATATGGTATTTGGTCGTAAAACAAAACAACTTTTAAGCCCCATTTAGAAGTACTTATTTAAGTAGTTATTTGTAACCGAAGGTGGTAAGTATTTGTCATCATTCTGTTAACATATTAAAACTCATTCTATATTAAAGAAATTTTTAACAAAGTTTCATCTTAAAAACTGATCTTTTAGCATCAAGATTTTCTCGTTTACCCTTTTGACATATGTACACTAGAAAGTTTTTTTATTAAAACATAGAGAAATTTAAAACAATAGGTTCAAAAACACTTCACCTGCACTTTCATTTTACAACTATCTTAACAGTGAACAGACAGCCTATTAAGGCAAAAAAAAAAGATATATGACAACAAAATCTTCACCTTCGCCAAACAACCAACCAAACTGTATTCTAATTTCGAAAAATTAAACTAAACTCTATGTGTTAGACTAACATCAAAAACCATTAATATAGTATGGAGAAAAAAAACATTATAAGATGACCACGAACCAGGGAGACAAATATATAGTGGCTTACTAACTAACAAAAACAACAACTAATTATCACAATTTCCAAAGAAACGATGTAAACAGAAAACTCCACAGAATATGGGTTGCCCTAAAGTCATAAGCGTGCTTATGGTTTGTATAGTGTCTAGGCTGCTAACGGTAAAAAAACTAAGAAATAGTAGTTACCAGATGCAAGAAACCAACATCTAGGAGAAATGAAAGATTAGTTTAAATTTATTTAAAACAAGTATAACAGAAACTGGAGAAAAAACTACAACTAAAATCGAAATTTCTTTTTAAATTGTGCAAAAATACAGGGTGTGCCGAAGAAGAGGTGACAATTGAAATGTTAAAGAGATATAAGATAGAATTAAAATAAATAAATTGTGTTATTTCCTTTATTTCTGGACAAAAATCTAATTGAAAAAATGTAACAATTTAAATAATTAACACGTTGCAATTACATCACCTATTTACAAACCCCTTTACAACTCCAACTTTAGTAGTTCATAATCATTTGTAACAACAAAATCATATTTGTTCCAATTTTTTGACAATTTATGATTTAGCAGACACAAACCAAAATAGAATTAATAAAAAATGGTAAAACCAAAAACAACAATAAAAACAAGCAAAAGTGAAAGAAGTGTCTAGACATACCTAATAGTTTAATATAAGAGATTGGCACTTCAACAAAAAAAAACTAAACCAAAAATAAAGCGGTCTACAATAAGTGGCTCCTTAACTTAAAATTAAACTACAGGAGAGATACATACACGATACAAGTAAGTATCTGTAAGATGTTAATTTAATTAATGCATCTTGACTTAAAGGTGTTAAACATAACACACATTGATTCACAACACACCAATTAATATATAAAATGAAAGCGCTACAAAAATAATTTAAATAACGCTTTATTTAATTAAACGTTTCTCAGAGATATTCATCAACCGATCAATAGATATATATGTCTGTTTTTTTGGGTAGAGTAGCATAAAAAAAATAGTCATCAGTAAGCAAAAACTTAGTTGTAAATAATGTTAATAGTCGTAGTTGTGTAGTTTATCTAACAACAAAAAAAACTTAAATAATGAAATAAAACTTGAATAAAAACAAAATTTACTTTCAATTTCTAACAGGAAACCAGACAACAGAGTATACTTTAAGAAGAGAAACAGACAGACGACGAACAAAAAACTATTTATATTTCTAGTTGAATTGCAAAAAATAAAATAAGTAGAAAGAAAAAATCATCAGCCACCAAGAAACGAATCAACAAGATTTCAATGTATATATGGAGAAAATTGCATGGCATTTTAAAACGGTAGTGCTGCGACTATTTTTTATACGAAATTTACGAGGGTGGGGCAAAATGGTTTTTTCGATTGCTTAAAAGCTTAAATTTAATGTAAAAAGTACTGAAATGAAATGCAAAATACTAAAATTAAATCAAATCTAGGGACAGAGTACTTCATCCAGCAAGTATTTACCAGACTCGCTTACAAATAACTACTTAAATAAGTACTTACAAACAGTTATTTAAAAAATTGCTATAGAATATGTACGAAACCTTTTGTTGGTTAGTTCGCTGTCTTACTCACAACACCACCGCTCTAAATAACTAGAGTAATAGTAATACAGATGGTATGTAGTAGTCATTGAAATGTAAGCATTCACGTAAATACAGGTCTGGGAAGTTAACACGAACCACAATAGCCGAATAATTTGAGTAAGTGGATATAAATAACTTATGCTGGAGAAAAACGATAAGTTGCAGCCACAATAGCAGATCCTAAATTGAATTTTATATTTGCCTTAGATCCTAAATCAGAAAAAATTTATATTGTTTAGTGTAGCAAGGGTAGTTTTATTTTAAAATTTCTCAAACCTTTTTCAAACCACCCTCGTCAACAAAATGAGCAATAAAAAACGTTTTCTTAAATGATCTGGTAATAGAGTTGCAAAAAAGTAATGTATTGAAAAAAAACATCAACCTCATGATAAAAAGAAAAACAGACAGTGTATAAAACACTTCGAAAAGCACGTTTTTTATTATAAATGTAAACAATTTTCTTTTCATGGAAAAGTTTTTTTTCTTTCGTTCAAAAATGAAAAGAAATACAATAAACAAATAAGATTCAACTTAAGCAACATAAAAAACAGAGCATTTCTTAACAATATATAGACTTTGGTAATAAAAAAAGAAAACAACAACAAAAACCATAATAACAACAATTACAAAAATAGCAACACCATAAAACATAAAAAAAGAACTTTAACACACTATTAACAAACAAACAGCAACAACCAACAATTGTTGTAGATCTTACAAACTGTCTGCTAATGATGTTGCTAGAAGATAATGATGAAAGCAACAAGAACCAACCAGCTAAGAAAAATACTAACTAAAACTTAAGCAACAACTACTTAAGTTTTATCTATTTACCACGTTAAATTTGACTGGGTCTTCTTGATTGGATGGGTAGATGGATGGTTGGATGCATGGTTGGTTAGTTGGCTGGTTGGTTGGCTCTTTGTTTGTTTGAATGGATTGATGGCGCAAACATATAACAATAAAAAAATACAACAGCAAATAGTAACAACAACAAGTAGTAAACGACCCAATTATCTACTGACCCACTGCCGGTAAAATAAGTTGTAAGAAGCAAAAGTTGTTAAAGAATAACTAAGAGAAGAAGAATGAATGAAGTGTTTTTTTTGTGAAAAACAACAGATGATAGTTTTATAAACCTTCTATTCTTCGAAAGAAGTTGTCTGACTTTTAAAGCAATTGTCGTTAAATGGTTGAAATAAAGCCAGACACAGACAACAGACAGACAAACATATAGTCAGCCAATTTCAAATAATGGCAAACTCAGAAATTTAACAAGCCATTATTTTTAACTCAGTACTAACACATGGTAAATGTTGAAAATTTCTGAGGCGATATTGGTAGAATTTAAATTACACTATATACAAAGTAAGTAAGCACTTTTTGACAGTTCCCACTAAGAGAAAAATTCACTTACGTTTCAAAATTTGTATGAAATGTTCAAATAAAAAAGATTAATTGAAATGAAGTTTGGCCGACTTTTGTTGAAATACTTAAACATTAAACATAATTATGAACTCAAAAGCTCAGGGGTCACGTAGAGGGCTAGGGAAAATAATGAGCAGATTAGAAAGTGATTCTAAATCGATTGATATACTTTGAGGTGGGTTTAGGAGCAATATTCTGGGTGTTACAAACATTAGCACAAACTCATCATGCCCTCACGACTAGAGTGGTGTAGAGTATAATAATAAATTTAAATCGGCCCTTAATGTAGTTAGTTTTAACTTTTTAATTTTCTTTGATAAAACAACTCACAAAATAAGTTTGAAATTAGAGAACTATTATTGCGGGAGTTTCCGTAATTAGTTAAGATAAATAGATATCATAACCAAAATAAACTAGGATTATTCGGTTTAGGAACTTTATAATTATGAATTAACTGAAACCTATAAACAAGAGTCATATATTTGTTCTGTTTGCCCAGATGTCGGCTTAAAAAATTTCATTCTAATCTAGAAGAAATAAACTGAGTCGAAAGATTGGTCTTTTAGATGGCATAACAAATTTTAAAAAGTAGTATACACGCGGTTTTGTAGCGTCTCAAATGAAAACGTGGTGTTTTTTTACTTTAGAGAAATTTCCTAAATTGCATATTAATTATTATAAAATTAAGAAAAATATAATGTTGTAAAAAAATGCATTGAAAAGTAGGCGCTTAAAATGTTAAAATTTACATTATTTTAACTCGCTCGTTTACAAAAAGAGCGTAATGTAAGTACTTACTACGATCGCCTGCAAATAGGGAGTATTGTTTCTGAGAAAAATATTTCCCATTATTAGTTTTCAGAAAAAAAAACACCGATATCGCCAATAAACATTATATTAAATGTAGATACGTATGTAACATAATAATAACATTTTTTAAAATTGGAATTTGTAAAATATTTTATTTTTTTAATTTCTTGGAAACTTTGCAATTATATTGTATAAGTCAAATTATATATCCAGCAAAAAATTTTCCATTGATGAAAAGTGAATGTAAGTTTCATGACTTTTTTGATAACAATGCTAATACTACTCATTCTATATTAAAAATTTTAAAAAGTAGTATACACGCGGTTTTGTAGCGTCTCAAATGAAAACGTGGTGTTTTTTTACTTTAGAGAAATTTCCTAAATTGCATATTAATTATTATAAAATTAAGAAAAATTTAATGTTGTAAAAAAATGCTTTGAAAAGTAGGCGCTTAAAATGTTAAAATTTACATTATTTTAACACGCTCGTTTACAAAAAGAGCGTAATGTAAGTACTTACTACGATCGCCTGCAAATAGGGAGTATTGTTTCTGAGAAAAATATTTCCCATTATTAGTTTTCAGAAAAAAACACCGATATCGCCAATAAACATTATATTAAATGTAGATAGGTATGTAACATAATAATATTTTTTAAAATTGGAATTTGTAAAATATTTTATTTTTTTAATTTCTTGGAAACTTTGCAATTATATTGTATAAGTCAAATTATATATCCAGCAAAAAATTTCCCATTGATGAAAAGTGAATGTAAGTTTCATGACTTTTTTGATAACAATGCTAATACTACTCATTCTATATGCCTTCCTAAATTCAACCTATTCCACAGTTAAAAAATTTCATTAAAACGTCAAAAATGAATTCTGATTTTCCATATATTAAATAGGTTAAACCTATAAAAATCGAATTTGCATTAGTTCGATCCAATGACACGCTAATACCTAGATCGAACCACTTTGTCATAACTTCCACTTTTCATTAAACAACAAACCTGTCATGTAACTTTTTGCTAGGTATTTAAAAGTTCCATAAATGTCACTGCAATTGCATTAATTCGAAATAACATATTAATTAAAATATAATAACTAGAAAAAGTACAAGATTGCAGAGAACCAACAACTTATTTTAACAATTAATTAAAGAATTAAGAGTTTAATTAAACAATTAAATTTTAATTGATTTAAACCAGAGATTCCCAAAATATTTTTTATCACAAACGGATATTATATATTATATATTACCGAAACTCTTTGAATGTTGACATACACCTAATGATATCTAAGGGTGAACATTTAAAAATAGTTGCTTTAAAGTTTAAACAATCAACTATTATAAATTCGAATATTCTAAGAAGTGACAAATAACACCAGTACCTCAACATTTAAGCAACAATATATTTCCCCCCCCCACCACTTCTGTTTGATCTACACTCCAAAATAGAAACTTTATTGTTTAGAAAAAGTTGTTAAACAAACAAACATTTAAATTGGTCGTTTAAGATTTTTATCATAGTTGAAATGAATGGTTAGTCAGTGTCTGCGATCACTTATAAATGGAAACCTTATAAAGAACAATCTATAACTATGTTATGTATAAATATATTTATTTCAAAATATCGGTAAATAATAACAACCATTAAATTTAACAAATGAAGTAGAAGAAACAAACATTTATTATTAATCTTTTTAGCACCAAAATGGTAAAATCTTTTATTTTTTAACTCTAGAAAAAAAGGTGAAGATTTTAATATGAACAAAAACAAAATGATGTTTTATTTTTTTAACTGAGATATAAATGTTTCCTCTTACTTGAGATAAATAATAAAAAACCGAAAGCTATAATACGATAAAGTCATTAATTTATTTAATGATCTACTTATTTTAACAATTTTAATTAGTTTATAAGCATAACGAAAAAAGAACAACAAAATGAGCCATGACAAAGGAAAGAGTTTAGGTTTTTAGTTAAGGTAATGGTAACAAAACAAAAAACAAAACTTTTTTCCATTTTGTTAAATAAAGTAATTTAATTTATAACAATAAAATATTGTTGTTCAACCCTAAAAAAATATTTCAAAAGAATTATGTTCATGAGAAATAAACCAAAAATCTGACCTTGAGTTTTGTAAGACATATTTAGGCTTTTTTCTTTTTAATGTGGTTAACTTCTAAGAATTTGTAATTTTAATGAAAAAAAATTTTTTAATATAATAAATTTTTAAGATTTTAAAGTTTTAGATCTTTTCACAAATGAAATAATTATAATACTATAGAGAGCAACGTTTTTAGCTGTTATTAATCCTTAATTTTCATGCATGAGAATAATTTGAAAAATGGCCGAACTAACAAAGGATGATAAACTAGAATTCGTATATCTGAGAATCTATTATAGCTAGAGTACTCATGATTCCTCATAAACAATTATGACATCGATTTAAACAAGATGGGCGTGGCACCTCCCATATAAATTAAATGCAAAGATTTGTATATCTGGAAAACCGTTAGAAGAATTTAGAATTCTCAAATTTTCCACTAATACCTTTCACATTGATGTATGGATACTAAACTCTCGGATTAGAAAAACAAAATGGGAGCAATTTGCAAGGTGCAATTTGGAATGTTGGACATCCCACATTTTGTTTCGTAAAAACAATGATGTTTGTATATTTGGGAATTTACAGCAAAAAAGTCCTCAACATTTGTACATGTAGTTTCAATACCAATATAAACATAATATAAATAAAACAATAAAATTCGGAAATCCTAAAACCACAAAATATCCACTATTGATGTGTCAACCATCAATAGCGAATGGTTGACCCATTTAAAAAACATTAAAAAGAAAATATGAAAAATCATAAAGCACACTAAGTACGGCTAGTATATTATGTAATTAACATTATTGATGTCGATTTAACTGACGCAAAATGCTTTTGTTAAAATTTATGAAAACTGAAACGTTTAACCTACATATATAATTCCTAAAATACCCATTTAATTTCAATGTGCAAAAGTAATGTTTCACACTTAAATTTTTTTTAAATTGCAATGTTAATAGTTGTTGCATTTAAATTAATAATAAATAATCATAAAATTTAAACAAAAAAATAAATACAAATTCACAACAAGTTGTAACGAATATAAATAAATTCCGGTCACGTAGTAACACTACACAAAAATCACGACAATTTAAAGAGAAGAGTTGATATATATATTTTTTATTTCTTCTTGTAAATCAAGTAATTCCCACGCATTATATAAAAAAAATTAAATAAAAAATAATGTTAAACCAATAAACATTCCAAACAAACTAAAAAACGAACAACTTCAAACATTTACAAGATTGAAAATAAAAAAAAGCAAACTAGACAAGATGAGAGGATTACAAGCCACAACATTTTTCTACATTAAATGTAGTGACAACAATCTCCAACAATGATTTTCAGAAAATTTCACAAAAACAGATAGACTAGACAGTTATATCGACATATAAGGAAATTATATAGAAATTAGGTTGAATTTTTAAAACCCTACTAATTAGTTACACAATGTTTTAAAGAAATACAAAAAAAAAAATTTACCAATATAGTTTTAGTTGAGATTTGTTATGTTATGTAAGGCAATGTAATCGGAAAACGCTTAACCGTTACAAGAGATAACATTTGATCAGATAATTATAAATGATGTCATTTTAAATATAGCCTGGTCTACAGCCTAGTCTATAGTCTAGTATATAACGTAGTATATAATATAGTTCTTAGGCTGGTGTATAGTCTTGTCTATAGTCTTTCCTATAGTCTAGTCTGTAGTCTTTTCTATAGTCTATAGCCTAGTCTATAGTCTAGTCTATAATCTAGTCTAAAGTCTAGTATATAGTCTAGTCTATAATCTAGTCTATAGTCTAGTATATAGTCTAGTATATAGTCTAGTCTATAGTCTAGTCTATAGTCTAGTCTATAGTCTAGTCTAGTCTATAGTCTAGTCTATAGTCTAGTCTATAGTCTAGTCTATAGTCTAGTCTATAGTCTAGTCTATAGTCTAGTCTATAGTCTAGTCTATAGTCTAGGCTATATAAATGTTTAAAGTTGTTCAATATTTTTTCATTTTACAAAAGTATTATTTGCAAAAAACAGCTGTTCATTATTTATGTTTTTGAGTAAAAAGTTGGCAATACTAACAAACTTAACTGAACTTAAATCCATAACTGAAAAACACATTCATGGGTTAAAGTGCGCCTAAATTTGTTCCGAGTTTAATCTAACAGCAAGTTAAGCCTAATTTAACTAAGTAGTAAGAAACCCGCCCTTAAAGAATCAAAGAAAAGTCCTTAGTTGCACACTTACAAAATACACACACAGATGGCCATAGTCTAGAATATAGTCTATTCTGTAGATTATAATCTAGACAAAGTTTTGAGAAAGCTTAATTTTAAGCAACAAATCTCATAACAAACCTAAAATATGCAGCTGTAAATGAGGTAATTAACAAAAATCTAACAAAATGATTAAGGTTAAAAAAACACAAGATTTTAACACCCGTTTAAATAAACAAATAAGTAGAAATAAAAACAACAACGAGTTTTTTCATAACAATAAAAGTTATTGATTTGTATTTTTTTATTTTTAATAATTTATTTTTGTCGCAATGTACAAAAAAGTTTTTCGTTTTTTTTTTAATAAATAATAGTTTGTATAATATAAAAATTTATATTTAGATAAAAATAAAAATAGACATAAACAATGATAATAATTTAAAATAAAAACACGTCTAAGTAAATAAACATTAAAAATTTGTACAATACTTTTTTTGTTATTTTATTCGGTAAATGTAATAAATTAGAAAACGGAAATAGAATTTTAATAAAAATAAAAATACGCTTTATTTCCTTGTTGTATTTAAAACCAAAATTTGAAAAAAAAATTAAATTAAAAATGATGATAAATACTTGTAAAAATGTATAGAAAATGAAAGGCTTGTTAATTGTGCATAAAATTGTATAAAACGTTAATTAAAACAAAATACCCCAAAAAATAAATGAAATGAAACTTATTTGTAGTTATTTCTATCATTTGTGTCTATCTCTCACTTTTGTGTTTTGCTGCTTTAAGCCATAAATAATTGTAAACCAAGATATTTCTTAACAAATAAAATAATAAGATACAAAAAATATCTATGAATCTATGTAGTATTTTATACTCTTCGTATATGTATACAATAAAATGTGATCGTGTGAAAATTCAAGTTGCATGCCACCATGTACATAGTTGCAAATAATTTGAAATAAATAAATTTAAAAAAAATGTATACATTTAAAAGGAGAATTCTTGTACACCATTGTTGTTTCTAATGGATTTCTTCGCAAAAAAAAACGAAACGAATTAAGTTGAAAAATCTGTGACATTTCAACTTCTGTTTAAAATTTTTTCTATTATTTTTCTTTGTATTGTTTTGTTTTCGCAAGAAATCTTTAATTAAATAGATAAAAATAATATATCTACCGAAATATGTTTAAAATAACAACAATAGAGCGAAATCTTTTAAACTTTATAAGTTTGCAAAACTATAACAAGGTTGGTAACTCAAGTATTCACACAAATAATAATGATTATAGTAATATAAATAATTAACGCAATAATCTTAAAATTTATATGTATCGTCGTTATTTGTTTGTGCTAGGGAAAGTGATTTTTTTATAAATAATGAGAATTTTTATTAGAAATTGTGAACATAACTTCAATTAGGATTTTTCATTTTGGATACAGAAAAACTTAATCGAAAATCAAATTTAAAATAAAAAAATTGAATTTTCAGTTAAAGTTTTCTAAATTTTAATTAAGCTTTTCTGAATCTTATGCTTCAATGCATGCAGAAAGCCAATGGAATTTCTCATTTATATAACTAGTTTTACATAAACGTTACAGATCAATTACCATTTAATTTGTTATATTTTTAAATAACAAATATTTTGCTGTTTAACTACTCTAAAGAAAAACTTTTGTTTTACAAATAACCTCTTTAGAAAATTTCACCCCAGCTTATATTTAATTCTTGTTAATTAAAACCTTTTTAACCTTAAATTAAAATAATAATTATAATAATGTATAAAGAAAAAACTAAAGAAAAAGAAAACTAATAATAACACATAAATAGACCTTTCTCTAAAACACCTAGCAACAACAACAAAAAATAATAAAGAAAAATAAAATGATATGATGATGATCGCCTTCCATCTCATAAAAGAGTGGCTTCTCTTTATAAAATAATAACATTTAATTTCACTTAAATCTACACTAATTACTTGTTTTAATATGCTGCAAAAAAATGATAAAGTTAATAATCATCATCATTATAATCATGATTATGGTACATAGATAGATGCTAATTATGATGCTATGAATTAAAAATATAATAAATAACTAAAGTCTATTACTTGTAGTAAGTTTTATGCACAATTAACAAACTCTGAAAAAAAACTTAATATTTATGTACTATTACTTACTTACTATTAGTATTAAATATAAATAATAGAAAAAAGTAAATGATAAAAATAATTATAAAAAAAAATAAATATTTTTTTTAATAAAAGATATTGGTTTAAGGGAAAATTTAATTTCTTAATCCTACGTATTGTCAAAAATATCAAAACTAAAAACAATATATCATAATTTGTTTAATATTCCAGCAAAAACCATGTACTTATACTGCAATTTACATTTCAATGACTACAACATACCATCTGCAATACTTTAGGGTAGTCTTGTAATGAGTTGCGTATAATCTAATTCGTAAGTACTTAATTTTAGGGCAATTTCATCGACAAGTTACAATAAAGAGTTAAGTACGAAGTACTTTCGAAAGAATAATATTTATCACCACTAACAACTAAGTGATTTTTTCACCTTCTGTACAATACAGTCTTACATTTAACTAGTTAAAATAATTTATTTTTGGGATTTTGTATTAAATGTCTCTATGTGTTAAAATTATTTAAGTCAAATTAGTTATATTTTATAAAACTACAATTTCACTTCCAAATAACTTCCAACAAAAGAGCATAAAAATGACATCTGGAGAATGACTGCAGAAGTAATGAATTTTGAATCAAATAACAAGATATGTCTGTGTTTAAATCATCACTACTTCAGGTTTTTTTTTCAACACTTACATGAAGTAAATTCGACTACTTTCCGCTTCTTTTCAACTCATTACTTTTCAATATACATAAGTTTTTCCTCAGATGCTATCATTTTCGGAACATATACCGGCAGAATTGTAAAATTATCGTTTAGAAAATATAGGCTTTTTCATAGACCCGAAAGAAATATAAACAATAAAATTTAATTCTTAAAGTATGAAAACAATGTAAGTAATGAAAAGGAAATTGAATAACTTCTTTAATCTTGACACCCCACGAGCAAGGACTGGAAAGAACCAGTCCTTGTTTCTATATAACAATCGAGTAGTTTGAGTTAAAATTTTACTTGTATTTTGTTTTTGTTATAATAACAAAATATGTACAAATAAAATTTGTGCTCAAAATACTCAATCGTTATATAGAAACGGCATTTAAATGATTTTTAAGTTGTATGTTAAGTTGTTTTTGGGATTGCTGGATTTATATATGCAGGGTATAGAAACAATCTCCATTTCAATCATTACCTTTTAAGCAAACCACTTAATGTATTTGATTTGAACTTTTTCTTTTAGTTACAATATATAAATTAAATTGTAAAACTTAAATATATATGTAAAAAAAAGAAGTTACATTTAGATTGCAGCTTTTGTTTTTACACCCCCTATATATAAAGTAAACTCCCGTATTCATAAAGTTTTCATATTTTAAACCAACATTAAATTTCTGATTAAATGTAGGAGTAGAAATCCAACAAACATTTGTAAACGAAATTATTTTTCCCTAAACCAATACTTTTTATATTTGTTTTCACTTAATCTTAAACACATTATGGAAAAATTTATTTCTAAACCCATTTTTTTTTTTAATTTAAAGAAAATCAAAAAAAAAAAAAAAACTAATTTAAAAAATAAAAAAAAAACTTAAAACTTAAAAAAACACTTTTCTAAAGCAAAGAAAAAGTGTAAGACCACAGAGTACTTTAACGTATAAATATAGAATACACAACAACAAAAAAAGTAAAATAAATAAATAAATGAATAAAATAAAATTAAAATAATTTGCATACACATGGTAAGTAGATGTTGATCAAAATGAAGCACAAACAACACACACATTATGAAAACGTGCATGCATGGTTTGTTTGGAGCAGGGGTTCGACGGTTTTCAAGCTGGCTGGTTGAGGAGAGCTGTTTGGTTAGTTGGTAAATTGTTTCGTTGCTTTGGTCAAAAAAAAAATCAAACAAGAAAGATGTAAATGGTTAACCAAGTCTGGCTGCTGCTCGCTGGCTGGATGACGGACAAACTCTTGGTCCGTCCAGTTTTTTCCATCTGTCTTTTGGTTCGTTAAAAAAAGTAAGCCTTTTTTTTGGTTGCTCAACGGATGGCTGACTGGTTGGTTGCTGTCTGGCTTGTAAGTACTTTATGGAGAGTGAAAGTGAAAGTTTTTTTTGCTGATTTTTTTCCAAAGTTTATTTCTTGCGCTTAATATTCCCGCTGGGTTTTTTGATTTTTAAGGTTTTTTTATTTTACATTTTGTTTTAAATCCATTTTTCGTTTTTGTATGTTCGAAAAAAAAATGTTGTAAGCTAAAGCTTTGTTTTTATTTTTATTTTATTTAATTTTCTATATTTTTTAACTTTTTGTTATAAATTTTGTTGTCTAAGGTTTGGATTTTTGTTAGTGCTTTCTTTTGTTTTTTTTTTCTTGTTTTAACTTGGTGTGTTTATGAGCGTTTGTTTTTATTGTATTTAACCGTTGCAAGTCATTTAAAAATCAATTAAACGGAAACAGGAAATCTTAACAACTTTTGTAAAATATACATACAAACAAAAACAACAAACAACAGCAGTAATCATATTATGACGATGTGTTGATGATATCGTCGTCATAGTCGTTATGTGAAATTTCATATAAAATATTTAAATCATTTTTTTTATAACTTTAATTTTGGTTGGCTTTTTGTGTTTTAAGATTATGCAATATTTTTTTGTTCGTTTTTTACCTCTTTTTTGTTTTCATTAACACTTGTATTGAGGTCAAAATTTCGTAATAATTTCTTTTGTGTGATGATTAAAATTATTAAAAGGGTTGGGTTTACTTTACTGGTTTATTGTAATGATGACGACGAAGCTTATTAATTTGATTGATTTATTCACGAACATTTCAGGAAACACTTTCTTTATGTCTATTTTTGGTTTTTGGCAATATTGTTATTTATGGCTGGATATCGTGCTGATGATGTTGAAATTGTGTGAAATTTTTATTCTTTTGTATTATTATTGATGTTTTGAATTTATGTCATGCATTTTTTCACCGGTATTTTAATTTAATCAGCTGTTTATTATTAAGCTTTAATTTGTTTTGTATACATTCTATTGAGCTTATTCTCCAGTTAATATTGATTTCTCTGTTCTTAGTATTTAATGAAACTCTGGTATGTTTAAACAAATCATCAATACTTTTATCTTTTTGATATAAAATAATTGTCAAGATCTTCGCAAATAACAAAACTTTACAAAATACTTGTTTAATCTTCACTTTCCCAGTATTTGCACAGAAGTTTATCATTTTACTTTCCTTAAGTTTAAAACGTTTTTAAAGGTATCCACTTTTTCTTATTTTCCACTTTATATTATTAACTAGTGTCCAGTTGAAGTGATAATACCCAGCAGTATTTTTTAAAAGATCACACTATTTAATTTAAATCTTTTCACTCTGATTACAAAAACTCCTTCAATACCTTTTTTTCTTCTTTTCTCTAGCTTTACAAACATCTTAAGATATTGTGGAAAATACAGTCTTTAAAGATCCCACTGAATCTAAAAACGATGACATTGCAACATTATTTGATGTTAAAGCAGATGAAGTTAATTGATCAATATGATTGCTATTGTTGTTGGTGGTGGAGGTGGTGGCAGTAGAAGTAGATGTAGTAGTGTTGACGATGTTGTTGTTTCCCAATTGTCTTTCATGCTGTTGCCACATCAAATCGAAACAATTATTGAAAAATTGTTGATCATGTCGGTGTGTCGGTGTCGGAGTTGGCATCGATGTCGTTGTTAGCTGTTGATGTGGAGGTTGATGCTTTTGTACCAGATCATTGAACTGTTGCTTAAGTAGTTGCTGTTGTTGCAGTTGTTTGTTTTCAGCAACAATCATGGGTTTTGGTACTGCAACATGTAAATGATTATTATTTAAATCAACGAGAAAATCCAAAGTGGGTGCTGCCTTTATTGTTGTGCCCAAAACAACATTACTGGGTGTTAAAGGAGTTTGTTGCATTGTTGAGACTGTAACTGATGCAGCTGTTGCCGTAGCTGAAGCTGATGATGTTTGTGTTGTTAGAAAATTTGATGCAAATTTAACCGTAGGCGAGGAAGACATTGATATATTGCCACAGGAAGAAGTTGACGATGATGATGACGATGTTGATGATGCTGCTGATAAAGATGATGGTGACAACGACAACTTTGTTGTAGTTATATGCAAATTATCAAAATTAAAAACTAAATCATCGCCTGCATTTATGTGTGCACTTTCAATACCACTATCGTTAGAGAAATCAGCACATGTGGAATTGGCTGAAGAGGAATTTGAAGAGGTGGTTGAAAATGAAGACAAAGAATTGCAGGAAGACAAAGGTAAGTCGCCTGATTCATTAGAGCAAGTCTCTATGAGTTTCTTGGAGATTTCATTAATGGACTTCGTTAGTAAAGTTTCAGCAGTTTCGGGTAATAGTAGCATATTATCATTCGCTGATGTAAAAGCGTGATCCAAATTGGCAAAGGCATCAGAGTTAGGGTTTTTAAATAGTTCACTGGACAAATTTATGCCACTTAATATATTATTATTAAATATCTTCTTATCCTGTGTGTTGTCAGCTTTGTTCATTAAATGGTTGGAATTATTTGATGAATTTTGCTGATCTTTATTACGTTTTGAACCTATAACTCCCACAATTTCAGCTCTGGTTTTAGGCCAATTTGTTTCCTCGGAATCATTAGATGATGTTGTGGTATTGTCACTTAAAGAACCAGTACCACTTGTATCCGAAGTTGATGAATCTGAGAGCGATCTCCTTAGCGGATAATCCCATATTGATCTTAAAGGATCGCATTCATTACAGAAACATATACCATGATTAATATCACTGCCACTCGTACACAGTGATAACTTTTGCTGTAGCTCCTTTTTATTTTGAGCTAACAAGTCATAGTTCAGACCAGTTTTATTAGAATAGCTATTGCATCTTTGAGGTTGCTCATTTGAATTGGTTATTTGTGTAAATTTCTGTAAACATTTTAACAAGTCCTCAGACGATTTGTAGGTTTTTATTGTGTTGTTATGTATGTTAGAAGATTTATCCTGTAGAGACTTATTGTCTATTTTTAAATAGACCGCATTGACCAAATTATTCGGCGGCTTACGGTCCTTCTTTCTCCTTTTACGCGGCTTTATAATGCGTGGCAAACAGGTTTCATTGCTGTTGGAAGAATCGCCATTATTGGAGGATGAGTTTTCGTTGTCTTTCGAGTGTTTTAATTGCTGATCCAGGTTTTCCTTTGACTTTGATGAAGACAAAGCCGCTGGAGCTGAATTTTGATAGCGCAAAGGAGTTCGAGTTCTATCTTGCTGTTTATTGTTATACTGCATTGTCTTCGAACCAAACTGAGGCTGCTGGTTATTCGAAGAGGTATAAGTATTGGAAGACCAATATTCTGGCTTTTGTTGCTGTGGTTTGTTCAACATTAATGGAGCACCCTGGACATGAGCTGCTGCATATTGGGCAGCTGCAGCATAATTCTGAGCTGTATTGCCTGGCAACATATTGGTCCAATTTTTTCCCGGCGGAGAATGGGACTGTTTTCTTGATATCCTTTGCCTTTGACCAGGCGTTAAATGAGCCGTTGCTGTGGATATTAAAGGAATGCCAGCACATTCATTAATCCTTTGCTGATTTACCACCGACAGTGGAGGCAACTTAGCATAATTGGGAGCAGTTAAAGGTATACGTTCAGTAGCCTGTGGATTGTTTGTGGGCAAGGCATGTGGAAAGCCATTAGAAGGAGGATAGTGAGGAGTCTGGGTGTGATGTGGATAGACTCGATTCGAGGGAAAGGGTCGACAATTCTGTAAATTTATATGGTTGGGATTTGTTGTAGAATTTACACCATTTGTATTTGCAGAGGGAGATTGGGAGGTATAGCACGCTGCATTAAGATGGGGATTCCACATATGAGGCGGTGGGGGTGGTGGTTGCTGTTGTTGTAATGCATGATTGAGTGAATGTTGTTGTAGTTGATGCTGATGATACTTTTGCTGTTGTTGCAAATGTGTTGCAGTATGCTGTTGTTGTAGGCTTTGATGGTTTTTCAGAAAATGTTGTTGCTGCTGTTGTTGTTTCAAACAATTATCCACTGCACAGTATTGTTGCTGATGATGCGACTGCTGCTGTTGTTGTCCTGTATGCGGTCTCATAATCCTTAACGTTTTTCTTGCAGTTATTGATAAACGGCTTCGCTTTTAATATAAGCTGGTTTGCAATCATTAGATTTTTTTATAGATGTGTTCGAAAACAAAGCTCAATTTGTAACGTTTTTAATAATTTCAAACAATTATGTATTAATTTTTGTTTAAGACACTAGTTTTACACAGATATTTTTGTTGAGACAATTAATTTACTTTTTTCCAAAGTTTCGTTTTTTATAGTTTAATACATTTTTGAAGATTTTTCTTTATTTTTTAAAGTTATTTTTTATCCGACATTTTTCACTTTAAATCGCGTTTATTATTCGTTTTAATTTTTTTTAACTTTTGCTAAATTTTTCAACAAAATTTTTTTTGTTTTTAGCAAAATTATAATTTTTCTTTTCGTATAAACCCTTTTTAACGAGTTTTTATTTCATTTCAAATTTTTTTATTACAAAAAATTTTTTAAATAATTTTCAACTTTTCAATTAATTGTTATAATTATTTCATAATTAATATTCCTTGAAAGCGGATGTTTTCTAGTTTCAACACGGATTTTACTTCTCACATTAGCAAAAAAATAAATACACAAGAGACGAGTGTAATTAAAACGCGAAAGTTGTTTATGAAAATTTCTTTTTCAGCTTTTCATTTAAAAAAAAATGTCTAACATGAGCTTTTTTGTAGACCGCACGACCGTTTTCAAGCCAGACTTGTGGCAGACTAAAAATTCAATTTCAATTAACTAAGGCAACAGCCTACCGACAGCACTAAAATATACAAACAAACCAAAAAAATAATAATAAAGCAAAGAAAAAAGCTTTATTATAACCATGGTCTAGTAACACATCAAACAAGACCAGAGTTACAACAAGAAAAAGCCCGGTTTAATAATAAACAAAGAAGAAAAAACACAAATGAAACAGTAATAGTTTGTTGTTAAGAAAACAAAAACGCTCTCACAAACACTTGGATTTTTTTGCTCTCTGTAAAATAGTGCTGCTATTATAGATGTTTTAGGGGAATTTTTTAAGGTCTAAGGTAATGTACATACCTTCTCTGTTAGAGAAAATTTGGTTGTTGATTTGATTTAATCTGGATGACCGAATTAAAGTATCTAGTTCGCCAACTATTAAAAAGGGGATATATGTTGAAACCGATCTTAATGATATCAAATACTTATATTTATTAATTTACTAAACAAATTATTATTTAAAGGAATTTGTTTTTTTTATTTAGAAATTTAAAAGCTAATTTGAATTGATTACTTGCATAAGCTTGTACTATATAGGATTTCGGACATAATGTAATCTTGTACAATATTTTAACAATATATACTTGGCAACCCTTTAATATATAATCCACAATAAGAGACAAATAACCAAAAAAACTACTCTCACGATCCATGCTATCTTTACTTAGCAAAGCTTTATCCAAACTCAGCCAAAAACAAAGAGAAATGTTTTAAACTCAGCTTTTATATTTTTATAAAAAATAGAGAACTTATGTTGATGTGTTATTGTTTTTATTTACCATGCCATGCGTTGGTAATAAGCATGGTTATTCTTGTTTGTATTTGTCTCAGTTTTCAGAAGCTTTTCTTACAACAATTATTGTAAAAATGCAATTGTTTTTGTTGTTGCTATTTATGTCGAGGCCGGTTAGTTCTTGTTTTACGTATTTTTCATTTGTTTTGCATGTACCTACTCAGTTTCATCCAAAAGGTTTAAAGACTTTATGTACGAGTTTTACGACCACTTCTCATGTTCAGTTTTTCGATATCACCACAACCACTGTTCATCCGTTTAAGACTTAAATATATTTTATGAATTTAGTTCTATGGGCTACGCAAAGTTGTTTATAACAAATAAACGTACAAAAAGTTTTATTGTTTTTCTTCTCTCGAAAATTTGATCGTAATTTGTAATTTACTACTTATACTGCTGTATACTCTACAGTTAGCATTAAATTTATATTTATGTAATACACGTGACTTGAATAGGGAGAAATGGTTTTGGAAACATGTTTTCTCTTCTGACATATAACTACTTAAAAATTAAATGTTATCTTGTTGAAAATTGATCTATATCGTATTAAAATTTAATTTTAATTATAAATATTCCTTTACTAATTAAAATTCTTAACTTAATAGAGAAATAAATACTTTTTTATTTTACATAAAAAACGCCATAAATGTCTCAAGTTTTTTGAAATGAATCGAATAAGAATCACAGGAGAGCAAGGACAAATCAATATACCAAAGCATAGTTTTTGTTATATTGTTTTAAGGGCGGGTTTTTCAGATAAAGATAATCTACATTCTTTGTTTAAACCTAGTTCAATATAGGTTTTGTGTTTTTCAGTAAACAGTAATGTTACTTTTTATTTTAGTTTAACTGAGTGTTATTAGTCAATTAAACTTAAGTTATAAGTGAGAAAACACAATTAACAAATCAAAAAAAAAAACAATGATTTCAGAAGAACAAAAACTATATATTTTAAGTAAATTGCAATTTTCTGATTTGTTTTATTTATAATTGTTTTAAATGTTTATTTAACATTTTTCCAAAATTTTTTATTTTACAAAAGTATTATTTGCATAAAACAGCTGTTAATTGTTTATGTTTTTGTGAAAAGTTGGCAATACTAACAAAGTTATCTGAACTTAAATCCAAAACTGAAAAACAAATTAATCGGTTAAAGTCTGCCTAAATTTGTTCCTTGTTTAATCTAACAGCAAGTTAAGCTTAGTTTAACGGAGTAGTAAGAGTGTAGTATCTAAATTACAAGAGTAGTTTAAACTAATGGTTAGTCAACTTTGTACATTAAAGGACCAATCTTTAGGTTAAGGATCAGAGATAAAATTAAAATTAAATTTCGATAGTTGTTTTTGAGTACTCAGTTGGTTAACTTTGTTTGCTAATTCGCTCTCTAAAAAATTGCTTCTTTCTTTTAAAGCTATTGTTAAAGAAATTTATAGAAATATTCGTTTAAACCAAGTTTTATTAATCTCTCAATAACGGGTCCTTATTTGGTAACAATTAGTCTTTTAAATTACATATAAATAAATTTTACGCTACACATTCATTCAATTATTGAAACAAGAGTACTTTACTCAATTATTGTCGAGTGTGTTTCGCAATATTGAATGAAGTACATTAAACAGCCATGAGTTGTGAAGTTTAATTGAAGGTTTTTTATTTGCGATTATATTTTTTCTGACACCGTTGTTCTTCAATACTTGTTTTTAATGTCGTTAATTATAAGTCGTTTTTTAGATCGACTTCAAATTTCAAAAATTAATAATAAATGTAGTTCTTTAAAGAAAATAACTATAGTGTCAAGTCCGGTATAAATGAATATATTTGATAATTGAAAATGTTTGTCGATTAAAATGAAAACAACTAACAAATCCAGCAGCCAGGAAGGGAATAGTTGTTTTTTATTTTTATTAATTTGCAACAGGTGTAGAAATTTACGACGATTTAAAAATGAATCATAAATCTATTGCTTGAAACCTTGAGCAATGTTTTTCTGTGAACTTTTTATAAGTGCTTGAGAAAGCATGGGAAAATCTAAATCATCAATGGTAAGTTAAATAAATTTAATATGTTTTTACTTGTGCCACAACCCTCGTAACAATTTCAATCTATATTATTTTAATTATATAGATTTTAAAACTAGATTTTAAACTTTAATTCAATAATATGTTAAGAATTATTTTCCAACAACGAAATAAACACCAAAATTAGAAATAATACATAAATTTTGGTAATGACTAAGTTGAGGTTATGCGATAAAATAATTGAAAACCACTTATAACTAGTAACACCTGCTTAGATAAGCAAATATGAGTAAATGGAATTGTAAGACAATTCAAGGTTTTGTCAAAGTGTTCAAAAAGATACAAGAATAATTCTTAGACGTACAAATTCAAATAAAATATCAATACTTGTTTGCAAAAACATATTTTTTAATATTATTATCAATAATAATGCTCATTTTATTGGTAAATTAGTTAAACTGCAATTAACTAAAAGATAAACATTAAACCATGTTTCACTTGTATTAATTCTAATTAAACTTTTAATCTCTTTCAAAAAAGAAAACAAATATTTACAAATACAAATGTTTTAAAGTAATTCAATTTATTTAAGTTTTAAAGTAATTCAATTTATTTAAGTTTTCAATGATTTCTTGAAATGAAAGAAACAACAACAATTGAGTGTAGCGTAGCCAATGATAATTTATAAGTGACAGTAAAATGTGATTATTTCAGGTCAATCATCTATGAACTATGAAAGGTATTTTAACAAAGAGTAGCAAATCGTTAAAATAATTTTGTTTACTACAAATTAGAGAAAGAAAATCCGAATAGAAATACATGATAAAATATCTCCCTTTTAGACTTGTATTCGGTTGTAAATATAATAAAATGCAACAACAATAGCTCTAAGAGAAATAACAACGAAAAATGTGGCATGAAGTAGCAATAATAATAAAAATGGAAACTGAATGAAGAAAAGAAGCGTTTCGTTTTTTATTTTCTTAAAGTAACTTTCAACACGATATAATGAATGAAAGAAATAAAAAAGAGCAAGTATGAGAGATAAAATTAGAATTGAAAACGAATTTTGTATACCCTTCAAAATAAGAATTCAAGAGTTTTAAATGATTAGGTTCTATGACAACCCCGATTAAGGTCAGGTTTTATATGTAAAAGTAAATTAAGTATAACTTAAATTGCTGTCTGATTAAACATGAAACAAATGATTGTTTTTAAAAGTCTATTCGCAAAAAAGCTGTCTACTTCGTAATTATATTTAAAATATAATTTGCAAAATTATATATACATATTGAAAATCTCCTCGATGTTAGCCATCGATTGCCTAAATGATAACACTCATTGATACAAACATAACGTGGTGGTTACACAAAAATAAGAAAGATGATTTTGCAGAAAAAAGCTGAAGCTGTTTATTTTAAAAGTTAAGGTAATAAAAAACAAGGCATACGATTTTTTTTGTAAACAAAAGTAAAAAATAATATAAAGTTGTATATAAAATTAAACAAATGCAGTATTTTCGCTACAACTTTAGTGAAAAAATGGTATGTTAGTTGGTTGCATGTATGTTTTCAAACTATAAACATGCATCGTGCACAGCACACGATAAAAGAAAAATCAACTTTATTTTTCCTTTTATTTTAATTTTTTTCATTTCAATTCAACTTAATCTTGTTGTTGCAGCAACAGCACTAAAGTAACACAATACTCTCAACACTTTTTTCTATTGTTGCTGTTGTTTTTGCTTGTTTTCCTACGTACACATTGGGTACGTCTATCAGCTCTGGCTGGGTTTGAATTTCGTACAGAAACAACATTTATACATACACTTCGACTCCAAACAACTTAAAATATTAAAATGTATGGTATTGGCAAGCAAGATGTTAACGATGACGATTGCAGTTGTTGTTGATGTAGATGTTGCTGTTGATGCTGCTGATGCCACTGATGTTGCTTTTACTTGAAGTGCTGGATAAAAGATGCAACACAACAACAAACATGATTTTTTGTTATATAAAAAAAGGAAACTTTCTCTTTTAGTTTAAATTTGTTGTAACTTGTTGTTTCATATTGGTCAGTTGTAACACCAACAACAACAAGAAAACTCCTTGTCTGATTTATTAAAGTAGCTTGGCCGGCCTTTTTCAACTGCACAGTTCCACATTAACTACTACTACACTCGAATTTGTGTAGTTTTGTCTGGTACAACTGTCTGGTCATTACTTTATGTAGAGCTCCTTTTTCTTTTACATTTCTCCAAAGATGATGTGAACACAGTGATTTCGTAAGAAATTCATTTATTTCACAAAAATAATAATTTTTTAATGATCGGTTTTCAAGGCATTTCTTTAGAATAAATACTACAAAGATCGACAAATTCATAAACAAATTATGATGGAACTGCGCTAATCTGACCTTTGAACTTGATATCACATCTGCTTTTCTTAAGGGGGACGTTCCACTACGTATAACCGGACAGTAAGAATCTTTTCCTAAATGCTCAATGAAATTAAAAATTTTTTAATAATGCAGGATCTAATTTTAGTTAAAACATTAATCTCAAAAACTTTGTCACCTGATGAGACACAATTTGAAATACATATGTATGTATGTTCCTAAAAAGATTTAAATTTATCCCATAAGTAATGTCGGAATTAAAATGGAAAATTTAACACTCTAAGAATATCTAGCTAGAATTTAACTATGAGAGAAATATAGATCAACATTAGGGCCAGTTAAGTGGGAGAGGATCGGTTAAAAAATTTAGCCTTCAAAGTTTGTTATAAATAACCGTTAAATTTACAGTTCAAACGATATTTAAAACCAACCACAGTCCAATGTTAATACTAAAGGCGACTATTATGTTTTAAGATTTCTTTATACATATGTATACATATATATTTTTTTACTTGATAGCATAATTGGTCGCGTCTTATGGTTATTGTTGGATTTAGAAGGCGTTTAATTTAAAACTGTAATTTAAATACAACTTTAGTCACTTGAAGAGATATTGTTTAAAAGTAATATTTGTTACTCGCTTGTGCCATCGCTGCGAGCGTGAGTTGTTTAAGTCGCTTTCGTTCGCCTGTGCATTACATTAAACCGCATAAACTAACTACACAAAATAATTTCATTTTCATTTCACTTTATACGGGAAAATTGCAGTTAATTGAAGCGGCTATTTAATCGATTTTTATGTTTATTTTTTTTTCTCTTCATTTTTATTTTAGGAAAATCACCTATAACTACTGAATAGAAATTTACAAGACTTTTTATTACAGTTGACTATGAAAGATGATTTACAAGTCTATTAAGAGTTGAGGCAAAGCCATCAATTATTACTTGCACCTTTTGAAAACAGTTTTTTTTTGCCAATTGAAAAAAATGTTGTTTTTAAATAACACAGAAAACAAAAAGAAAACAGAAAGCTATTTGAAATCTTTTAGTTATCAATACTACTATAAGGAATAAGGATGGATCTCTTTATATAAAATTTAAAGACTTCTACTGAAGCATTTCCTTTTTTACCAATGTATGGGTTTTAAAAGTACTTCCAGATAATGAAAATGTTTCATTATTTATTACTTACATTCATATTTTTATTAATAATTAATACAGAAACTTATTGAAATTTTGTACTTACTTGACAAATTATCCAACATATATGTTAATAATTTTTGTGTACCATTGGGTTCATTATATATGGATAGAAATTCCTTTTGTAGCGGATTACCCATTAAACCCAAAACATGCAAATGAAATAATTTGCCAATTTCATAGGGTAAAACACGAAGAAAATTATTATTTAACAAAAGTTCTCTGAAAAGATAAAACAATGAAAATCTATTAATATAAACATTAAGATGAAGTCAATAGCAATTAAAGTTATTTAACAAATTGTAATAGCTGAAATAGAACAACAACTACTAAATATTGGACATTAACCAAATAGTTTCAACTTTCTTTTAAACAGAATTAAAACAGTTTTAAAATTATTCGATCATATACATAAATGTAAGTGTGGATTTAATATCTGTGAAGATTGTTATTAAAACTATTTTTTATAATTTTTTTAAACATTCAAATTTTTTTAATAGAAATAGGTTTCTGCACCTGGTCAAGATAAAATTTCTAACCACAATTAATGACATCATGAAGACGTTGCCACGACAATTGCATCTCCGCCCCGGATCGACCCGATCCTCAATCGGCCAAAGATTGTTAACTCAGCAACAGCTGTACCAACTAGAAGTTTTTTCCCCAGAGAAGAACATCCAGTTCTTCCTGTTACCTGTTACAACAACAACATGGAGACGGAACTAGGTCAACTTAATGGGAGAAAGATAAGGAACTGGGCGTAACTCCTTTGAAAACGGAACTGAAACTATATTTACAAGAACGTATTTACGATACAAGGTAAATCTAGAATAGCTAGCTTTTTAGGGGCTTTCCTTAATAGCAAGCTATCATGATAGAAAAATATTTAAGAATAGTAGATTGCATTGCAAAGTAAGAAAGGTCCTATGGCCAACAAATGATATGGGTGGTACCAAAATACTTATAGCACTAAATAAACTATGTTTAAGGGTTCTTATAAGGATGCTGACGGAACCTATGTCAGTAAGTGGGACAGCAATATATCGGACTATTGCAGGTTATACGAGGATATTTCTTATTTTTCTATTCATTAAAGTACTGTACTTTGTGAATATCTATCCTTTTCACTTTTTTCATTCTTTCTAATTTTTTTTTTTTTTTTTTTTTGTTTTTTTGTTTCTCTATTTTTGAATTTTCACGCTTTGAATGGATTTGGGTTTTGTCAAGAGAATCCATCATATTTTTATTCTTTAGGGAACTGACATGGTAAATATCTATCCCTTTAATCTTTTTCATTCTTCCAGACTTTTTGTTTTAGTGTTTTTTAACCTATTTCCGTCCGTGTATCTTGTCCTTGCAATAAATGCAATATTGCCATCTTTTTCGGAAATATATAATTACTTCCCAAACTCACCTTAATTGTATCAATTCACCCAATTCAGCAGGTAAACTACGTAATTTATTACTGGATACATCTAATGTACGAAGATTAACCAATAGTCCAATATCAGCTGGTAAACGTAACAAATGATTATCATTTAAATATAAAGCTGTTAAATGTTCAAATTCCCATAATGAAGGACTAATATTGCGGACGCAGCCTAAAATGATTTAATGTAAAATAAAAATTAATATAAATAAATAAAATATAATAACAAATAATTTCACCTGTTATCTCAATACCAGTCCAGTTAGATTTTTTGCCAGCTGCCACGTCTTCGGGAGACATAAAAATCTGTTGTCTACGATTGCCGCTTTCATATTTGTCCTTGTTACGAGACATTTTATACAGGTTACCTAAATTTCAATAACAAAATACTTATTTAGTAACAACAAAGGCATATTTAATAAAATATATTGTATAATAAAATTAAAAGAAAGTTTTTTGCTTTTTTTAAATTATAATACAAATAACAATTAAACAGAAATTAAAAACAAAGTGAAGAAAATAATAATGAAAAATTAAATTGAACATTTGCTTTAAAAAATTTAGTTAATATAAAAATTGGTAAATAATAATTGTAAGTATGAAAAAAAATTATAACCTTTCATAATAACCGCCTGATGATAAGCGTCTCTGCAAAAAAAATATTAATAAAGTATTTTGTTTGTTGATTATTAATTTATTAATTGTTGTAGGTTTGTTGGTATAGTGGGATTTTTAATTTTATTTTTTATTTTCATTTGAGTTTAAATAAATTTTTTTATTTGGTAAATGTTGGGGGATTTGTTTTAAATAAATAGGTGGATGCTTTTTGATTGTTGGTATTTTATTATTTTTTTAAATGTTGATTGTGTGTTTAATAATAATAAACTACTAACTACTATGATTTCTATATGTATGTACGAGCAAACAAACAAACTTAAAAACACAAACAAAACATTATACAAAACTAAACATTTGCAGTTACAAATTTGACATGAAATAATTATAAACATAAAAGTTATATTAAAATGGAAAATAAAAAAATGTTTATTTAAAATTTATATAAATATTGAAACTCTACTGTGTATATAACTATGTAAATGAATTAATTGTACATATTTAAATACAAACAATAAAATAACTGTATTCCAAAAATTAATATTATAAATATAGCTATGCCAAAATATTAGTATTGAGAAAAATTGACAAACCAAACTTTTGCTCTATGAATCAATTTCTGTCATAATTAAAAAAATAAATAATCTCTACCTCGGGATTCTGTTTTTAAACATTAACCGTCTTATGCAAAAAAGACTATTAAGTTAACAATGGTTGTTAAAACCTGTTTTCATATGGAACAAGTGTGCAGTAAACCATTGTTAACTTTAATAATCGTTTTTGCATAAGGCCCTTAGGATATAGACTCAATAATATCCTGAAAAGCGCTTCTATATTATTTCGTTGGAAAACAATATGGCAATTATATGTTTAATTCGTGAATATACTGTTTCTTGCTAACTTGAAGGACCCATACCACTCTTAAAAGCACTCACTCCCCATTCCTCTACAAGCCACTAAAAAACTAAATAGGGACCAACATATTCATACAAAAATTGTTTAAATTAAGGAATATTTAAGATCCATTTATAAAAAATCTGAAATATTTTTTTTAAATGTTAGAAAACTGAGAATCATTCGAAAAGAATTTATTTTTTTATTTTTCTAGTATTTATTACATTAATACGAATCGATTAAGTGGTATTTCTACATGAAATTCTTAAAAAGGCTGTTCCTCGTGACAATCTATTATTCTAATGAAAAGGGTTCTCCAAACTTTCTCTTAAAATGATATCGAAATTGAAACTTCAATTAAATGAATTAAAGAACTAGCTTAAGAAAACGATCTATTTTTTTCTACCACACATAGGTTTGTGGCAAAATGTGTAGATGACATGATTCTTCCTATTTTTTCATTCCCTTCTTATTGTCCATAATTTTGTTTCTTCCTCTATTGTCATCGATACGACTTTTTTATTCACATTTTCGGGATCAGCACACCAGATTAATCTAGAATTTTTCATCGTTGGCCTGAGTTATTTAATTGATTTACTATTTATTCCTATGTTCAGATTACATAATTTCCTAAACTCCCAACAACTCCACAGGAAGTGAAAAATTTCTTGTAAACATTTCCTGTTTATTTTTGGATGAAGCAGTAAAACGCCTTTCATGCATATAATTATTCCTACCCCTAGAACTAAAAGTACTATAGAACTACAGAAATATAGAACTGTAGATGTCAGGTTACATTAATATGTAAAGGATCAAAGGTTCTAGGTAGAAAAACTTATAGAAAACCTTTTATAAAACTTACAGATATTCCCATTGTAAGCTATCATTTACAGCTACTATTATACATGTTTGAAAAAATATTAATAAATCTAAGATCTAAATTTCTGGACCCACTAAAAAAATCGTACGTGAAATCAACCAACTTACAAATTACAAAGACCATTTCCAAAAATGAGAAGAAAAAAAAAACAAAGTCTAAAAAAAAGAAAAGAATGACGTCGATGGATGTTTAATTAAATGCATGGATGGGATGAAGAAATGAAGTAATGTTCAAAATGAAAACACTAACAATAACAAAAGGGAAGTTTTAGGGAATGAGGGCACCTCACAACCTTATAAATGCCACAAATACAGATATAGACACACAGCAAAACATAAAAACCAAATTTTTAAAATACAACAACAATACAAACATCAAGCAACAATATAAACGCTTTAAAAAAAGAAAACAAATACAAAATAACATTGGAAAAATAAAAGACAAACAATAATTTAAGAAAAAATAAGAGATATAAACACACACACAATGGCAATAATTAAGCATACTTTAACAAAAAGAATAACAACTTTTACAAAACTTATAATAAAAATGGTGAAAATTCAAGGGAAACATTACAAATAAATTAAAAATTAAAATTACTTATATATGTATTTACAAAAATACGCAAACCTGACTGCACACAACTTTCCAACCGCAACAAATTAAATAAATTTAACACATACAAAATTATACACAAAATTGTCTGTTTTTCTACAATAAATAGTATATGTAAATATTTTTTAATATTTTTCGTTTTTTTTATTAAAAATTTTCTTAGCAATATGTCCGCGTAAGAAATGGAAAAACTAAAATGGAGCACCCGCAATTAAAAAGAAAATTATTGACCACAGCTCGCTCTTTATTAGAAAGAAATGTTTTTTTTTTAAGTTTTCGGAATTTATTTTATTTTAAAATGTAGAATATTTACTTTGAATAATTCATTTAGTTAATATTTTATTTATTTATTATTATTTTATTGAAAAATATATTTCTCTTTTGCGTTTAACTTAACCACACTTTTCTATGTTTTCGTATTTTTCTTTCACTCTTTCTCCCTTTTCTGACTATGCTCCAACAAATAACAGCAATACAAATTTTGCAGTGTTGCATTTTTTAGGCCTATATGAAAACACATACAAAAACAACAAAATTAAACAACAAAAATAATCAGAAAAATATTACCACACAAACTACTGTCTAATAAGACAAGACTATTTTAAAGCAAACAAAAGAAATACAATGAACAAAACACACAAACAACAATTTTCAGTCTTTCAATTATTTTTTTTTTAACAAATGCAACAACATTCACATGCATTTTATTTTTGTTTATTAAGCTAAATACATCTGCAAAAAACAAAATAAATTCACCTCCACTACAGAAATTTAATTTATATATAGATATTTGATTTTTAAGTTTTATAAATTTTGGCTTTATTCCTCTTTTTTTTTTGTTTCTTCTCTTCTTTGATTCTCGTTTTTTCTATCAGAAAAGGTAAAGTATTCCTTTTACCAAGAAACACAAAATTTTGGTTTTGCAATTTTTCAACACAAATTCTACTCGGTATTTTTGAAATTATAAAATGTTTCAACAAAAACGTATTAATTTATTTGCTTATTTTTCACTTTTTTCCACTTATATTTTAAAATTTTTATTTGTTTTTATTAAAAAAGTATTTTTTTCTTTACTGATCGCCGCCACTTTTTCACACTTGGTCGTCATTAGTTCAAAAACCTGCGTCGACAAAGATTACTGCGTTAAAGCTGAAATAAATTTTGGCGGCGGCTTAAAATCGGCTATAGGCCGTTGTGTTTTTAAATATTTTCAACGTAGTTAAATGTTAGGAATAACATTTTAATAACTACAATATAAGTAAAATTAATACATTATGCTTTTACCCCAAAATAATAGTTCACAAGTTTTCAAAAAATCAAATTTTAGGGAGAATCAGAAAAAACAAAAATGTCGGCACCTGAAATACAAAAAGACGTGCAAAATAGACAATGTTTGGCGGAACAATCATATTCAAACATGTTTTTAAATGTTAGGATATACATCTTGTCAAAAAATTACGTTTTTAAAGCAACTAACTATAGAAACAATAGTTTTTTTTAGTTTTTTGTCTGTCCTGTTAAATTTACACCTTTTAATTATTATCTTATTTATTGAAAAAACCTAAGTAATAATATTTTTGAAATTTCCCAGTTATTTTATAATGCCGGATAAATGAAACAAGAAAAATAATCCAAATAATTTAAAGATGACAAACTTTACTAAAAACATTTGTGAATAGGGTAATAGGTAATTTTTCTCTCCCAACACTTTTCTATTCCTTTTACCCTTTTGGTTAAGTAGTATTTTTTGTTTACAAATTGTACAACCATGAGTGCTTATATTTCCCACCAAATCAAATTCAATCAAGTTAATTTTTAAGCAAAACAAGTGTATACAAAGTATTAGAGAAAAATAATAAATTTGTTTAATAAAAGTGTAATTTTAATAGTTTAAATGATTAAAATGTGTAGAATATAGTTGTGTACCTCTAATAAAAGTGAAGTATTTACAAAAATAAAAAAAATCTAAAGAAAAATATCAAATAGAATTTCCTAAACAGGTAAAACTTTTTATATTATTAACTTTGTCAATTTAAAGCCTTTAGGTTTAATAAATAATAAAAATGTTTTAAAACCTTAAAACGTTTTAGATTTGTTAATAATTTACATTTAGTGGAACATTTAACTACAAATAGAGTCTAACATTGATGCAGACATATTCTTGTTAGGGGAGCACTCAATTGCAATCTGATTCGTATGTGTGCATGTTTACATGGCTTAATTTGCAAGCTTATTTAGGGGACACACATACATTTGTACATACATGTATGTTCACAAAGCTTTTTATTAAATGAAGCAAAAATTTAAATTTTTCTTTAAAAAACCAAATAAGTGAATTTTAATGGCGCATTTCTGTAATAATTAAAAAATTATAATAAAATTATTTGTAATATTTGTTCAGCAGTTCGTTTAATCGGCAGTTTATTGTATTCGTTTGATTCCTTTTAATATCAACACATTTATTAAAACCGAGTGATCTTCATATAACTTTTAATTATTTTCTAACAAATATCAGAAGTCAGGAAGTTTAATAAAAATATTGTATGGTTTCTTCCCTTGTTTAATAAAAAAAGTTTTTTGGTAATGCCAATAATTTTATACTTTTACATTTTCCTTTCACTCATTATTAAATTTTTTTTTTGATATTGCCAGATAAATGAAACAAGAAATATAATCCAAATATTTTAAGGATGGCAGACTTTACTAAAAACATTTGTGTGAATAGGGTAGTAGGTACCTTTTCCGTTTCCAACACTTTGTAAACACAAATAATACTTTTTCTATTTCTTTTTCCCTTTTGATTAAGTAGTATTTCTTGTTAACAAATTGTACAACAATGTGTGTACTTAGATTTCCCACCAAATCAAATCCAATCAAGTTTATTTTTTGCAAAACGAGTGCATACAAAGAATTAGAGAAAAATAATAAATTTGTTTAGTATAAGTGTAATTCCAATAGTTTAAATAATTAAAACGTGTAGACTATAGTTATGTACTTTTAATAAAAGTGAAGTATTTACAGAAATAACATTTCACAAAAAAATATCAAATAAAAGTTCCTACCGAGGTAAAACTAAAATGTTTAATAATTTTGTTATTTTAAAGACTTCAGGTTTAATAAATAAAAAAATGTTTTAAAACCTTAAAACGATATACATTTGTTAAGAATTTGCATTTAGTGGAACATTTAACTACAAGAAGAGCCTAACATTGATGCAGGCATATTCTTTTCAGAACAGGGAGCAATTTTATTTGTATGTACAAACATACATACACACATGTACATATGTACGTACATACAAACATACATATGTTTGTGCATGTTAAGATGGCTTAATTTGCGTGCTTATTTAGGGGACATTCATATGTACTTTTTATTAAGTAAAGAAAAAAATTAAAATTTTTCTTTTCAATAGCTATCCCCTAATAACCAATAAACAACATTTAATACAGCAGCATTTGTGTAACAATTAAAAACTATGTTCAAATTACATATAACATTTCTTCAATACTTTGTTATAGGTATTTGAAGTTTTTTTGTATTCCATTAGAAACTGTGCATCACATGCCTTTTAATTATTTCCTAAAAACTTTTTGGATTTTATAAATTCAATATTAATATTAGTACTTAGTGCAGTATTATGCTTAAAATGTTTTAACTTTTTGTTTTTTTACTAATGCAATTTTTTTCATATTTACATTTGTCTTTAAAATTGTTATTTAAGTACTGCCAGATACAATATAAAAATATAAGCAATAAACAAAGATGCCATACTTTTCTAAAAACAGCAGTGTAAAAGCTAATAAATTCATTAAAGTAGTAATATTTGGTACCTTTTCCGTTTCCATTTTTAAGAAGTACTCAATAAAAATACTTATCCTTTTTCCCTTTTGGTTAAGTAGTATTTTTTTTATTAACAAATCGTACAACTATGTGTATAATTAGTTTTCCCACCAAAGTTATTTTCCCACTAAATCAAATTCAATCAAGTTTAATTTTCTACAAGACAACAACTTTATATAAAGTGTTAGTGAAAAATATTAAATTTCTTTAGTAAAAGTGTAATTTGAATAGTTTAATCAATTAAAATTTATAGACTACAGTTGTGTATCTTTAATAATAGTGAATTATTTACAGAAAAAAAAAATTCTACAGAAAAAATCAAATAAAAGTTTCTACAAAGGCAAAGCTAATTATTTTAAAACAATAATTAATAACTTTATTAACTTAGAGACTATAATAAATCAAATATTTTTTTAATTGTTATTAAACGTTAAAACGTTTAGATTTGTTAAGAATTTACATTTTTTGCAACATTTAATAAGAAGTGGTAGTGAACATTAATGCAGGCATATTCTTGTTAGAACAGGGAGCACCCAATTGCAATTTTATTCATACATACATAAGCCATATGCACATGTATACATGGCTTAACTTACATGCTTATCTTTGTTTACTAATGCCAATTCTTTAACTCATTGTTGTTCTTTTATTTTTAATATTGCCAGAAAAAATAAAAGCCAGATGAAAGAAACAAAAAGATGCCAGACATTATTAAAAACAGCTGTGTAAATATAGTAGTAGATAGATAAAAGCTAATATTTTCTATTAAGTAGTAATATTTGGTACCTTTTCCGTTTCCTACATTTTTTTAACATACAATTAGTAAAAATCAAAGGGAAAAAAGAATACCCTTATGGTTAAGTAGTATTTTTTCATTAACAAATTGTACAAATATGTGTACGCAAGATTTCCCACCAAAGTTATAATTTTCCCACCAAATCAAATTCATTCAAGTTCAATTTTTTTACAAGACAACAAGTGCATACAAAGTGTGAAAAGTGAAAATTAATTAATTATTTTTTTAAGCAAGTGTAATTTTAATAGTTTAAATATTAAAAATGTATAGACTACAGTTGTGTATCTTTAATAAAAGTGAAATATTTACAGAAGTAATAAAATTCAACGAAACACAATTAAATAAAAGTTCATACCCAGGTAAAGCTAACATTTGTTAAATAAATTAATAATAATTTTTCATAACAACTAATTGTTGTTGAGGGTTTTACAATAAGTACATTTAACTACAAGTAGTATCTTAATATGAAGACAAACAAATTCTAGTTAGAAGTTGGAGCATCCAGTTGCAATCTTTTAATGCTTGCTTTTTTAATGCATACATATGTATTTAATGGGGATAGAATTAGCTTAATAGCTGGTCATTGTTAAATTAATTTTCCAGCCTTTTGATTTCTAGAGAGTTTATTACTTTATTTGTTACTTAGTTTCTATCGTACGTTGTAAAATCTACATTTTCTCTTTACATTTGTATTTAGTAGGGATTTCTGCCAAGTAGAGTTTGACCTTAAGACCAGTAAATTCGGGTTAGAAAAGTGACCAATATATTACAATTTTATAAATAAGATTCAAATAGATGTTAGATTATCCTTTATTCAAGTAAATAGATTTCCATTTTCATAACCATGTTCTGAATATATTTCAAATATGTCCTAAAATAAAACAAAAAAATTTTGCTAATTAGTTAATTAATTAGTAAATAAATTTTCCATTAACTTCATTACCATTCTAGAAAAATTAACATAATTAACTCCATTTAATTTGACACTGCGAAATTTTTAAACCATTTTCACCAATGACAATTTACATTTACTTTATTTCCTGGCAATATTTTGATACTTCATGGGGGAAGCTTGGTTATAAGAGAAAAAATCCATAAAAAACAAATTAATTAAAATGTTCGGTAAACATTCAAACATCCTTTTTTACGAAATTAAACCATTAAATAAACAATTTATATATTTTTATATATAGTATATTTGTTTTTATATTTTCCAAGAAATATGATATATATTTCTCTGTTATTTTCGAGTGCATTTAAAATATCTAGAAATATTTTAATTGTTTTTAATATAATTTTTCTTAACTTAAATAAAATTTAAAGAAAAATTAAAAAGCATACATATATTAATTATGGTCAAATAATAGCATTTCTCTTAACAGAATTTAAAATTCTAAAAAAAAACGTAAAAATGTTAAATTTTTTTAAAAGTAATTAGAGTTTACAATAAAATATAAAAAACATTTAATCGGACAGAAAATATAATATTAAATATATATAAAAAAAATGCAAACAATAACTTTTGTTTGTATTTCCTTGAACGGCAAATATTATCTAAACTACTTTAATATTATATTCATACTTATTGATGTTTGTATATATCAACTATATACATTTAGAGACACATAAATTATATACATTTATTATAAATAATGACAGAAATATTTTATTTGTTTAAATTTTGCAAATATGTATAATTATAAATAAATAATTAGTTATTTTATATATAATTTCTTTTTTAAATTTTTTAAGGAATTAGTCCTGGGTATCACATTTCACCAACGACATTCTAAAATATAAAACAAAAAAATACATATGTAAAAAAATGATTATTATTATTTTTTTTAATTTCTAAACAATGTTCCCATTTTGGTACCATTGTTTTGTAATGTTTAGCGTTTCTGATATTTTCTTTTTTTATAAAAATTTTTTCAATTTCATACTTGTTAAAAGTACTTAAGTACTTGTTTTTGTTAAATTACATAATAGTCTTTTTACATCATTCAATTGCAATTTTTAAACAAATGAAAATATTTTCTATTTGAAATTTATTTTTTTTGTTAGATTTTGTTTTTTAAAGGAAAAAAAAAATCATGTTAGTTTTAGGGCATTTTTGCTTAGTTCTTGATTGAAAACATATTTTGTGTTTTTATTTTTTTCGTTTTTCTATTATTTTTAAATAATTTCTTAAATTTTGATGTTAATTCTTAACTTAATAATTTACAAAATACTTTATATTATTTCAAATACTTATATATTTATAAAAAAATTATCGAAATTTTATTTAAAAATACCCTACAAAAATCGTTCCTATTTTATATACAATATTTACTGCGAACAAAATCTGGAAAGCAGAGTTATATAAATTTTAGATTTTTCAAGTTTAATTTCATTTACAAAACACAAAAAAAAACATTCTTTAAAAAAATATATTAAAATTCTTTAATATTTTAATCACCTTTTGAAATAAATTTCATTACATGAAATTTTTCTTTAAGAAATAGTTTATTTAGGAATAAATTTCTTTTAACTTGAGTTTTTTTTTTAACTAACACTCACGACTTTCGTTAGATTAAAGTTTTTATGAAAACTTATTTCAAAATTCATTTCGATTCAAGTTTTTTAAAATAAAATAAGAAAAGTGAAAAATACTGATTAAATAAACATATTTCTAATATGGATCAAACAAAAAGCTTTTCTTTTTGAATAAAAAAGAGTTTTCTTACATTCACTTTCCGAAACATTTTTACAAGAAACATATTTTTTCGTATAGAAAACATAAAGAGAAACAAACTTTAAAATCTTATAATCTACTTTAAAACTTCTTACCAGCTTTGCTGTCGCAGTATACTCTACGTTGATAGAAAAGAATTTTCAGCTTAAACTCTCTCTTTAGATCACATTTCACGTTAGTTGTTTAGCACATTTCAAAAATCATCAAACATATATTGTTCTATTAGCATATCAATGTCCTGCTAGTTAGAATTTTCTTGAAATTCATTAATGGAAATGGTCATTTTCTCCTCATCATCACCGCTATCCTCTTCGTCGTCCATTTCATCCTCATCTTCATCATCACAGTCCTCATCGTGTTCATAACTATTGGCATGATCAACATTCTGCATTATTCCTCCCAAACTACCTGTACCAGTAGAACCACCACCTCCACTATCCGATGTGATGGAGTTATTCAAATTATTTGAAACAATAGTTGAACCAGCAACTGTTGTACCCTGTTGTTGTTGGTTACCATCTTGACGGGGTGGTAAATTTATATTTACTATATTTCCTGGCAATCCTTGCATAGCGTTCATGTCTCCACCACCTTCTGCTTTTTCCTGTTTAATGGCAATATTTTGTAACTCCATTAGCTCCATGGGAGATCTAGTTTTATAATGAGTTCTTATATGTTTTGACAAATGATCGCTACGCATAAATTTCTTATTACATTCGGGACATTGAAAACGTTTTTCGCCTGTATGCGTTCTTCGATGTCTTTGTAGCTCATCGGATCTGGTAAAACGTTTACCACAAAATAGCCATGAGCAGACAAAAGGCCTTTCGCCAGTATGCCATCTTAGATGAGCTCTTAAATGGGAAGTTTTTCCGTAGACTTTATTACAGCCTGGTATATGGCAGATGTGTTGTTTTTTGCGATCCGATTTGTTTTCACCCTCTACACAGTTGGGACAAGTGCAGGCGACGCGTTTTAAACGTGGTTTAATACCTAAATTACCGGGATCATTTAAATTGATGTTGACATTGACGGAGGTTTGTGAGGGAGGTGGGATATTGGCGGTTTGCTGCTGTTGTTGTTGTTGCAATGTGGACTGTTGTTGTTGGTTAGCTGTCGTGACTTGTTGCTGCTGCTGTTGTGTTTGATTATTATTGCTGGAGTTATTGCTATTGGCAGTTGTTGTAGCAATGGTTATTTGTGTGGCTCCTGTGGCATTCGTTACAGTGGTTGCTGTATTTCCGGCAGCCGTTAGTATTTGCGGTGATGAATGAGGTTTTATTAAAGTATTACGTGTTGGTTGATGTTGTAACACAAACTGACTTTGAGGTTGTTGCTGAGTATGTTGTTGCTGCTGCTGTTGTCCCTGAGGGATGGCTGTGATTTGTAAAGATGCAGGTATGGTCACTGGTATTGCCATGCTGTCGATGGTTGAAACAATTTGTTGCTGTTGCTGCTGTTGTTGTTGCTGGGCTTGTTGGATTTGCTGTTGAATTTGTTGCAATTGAGCTTGTTGCTGCTGTACCTGTAAGGATGAGTAGACTGTTAGGTAACCTTGTTAGGGAAAACAAATTAAAAATGTCTTGTTTTGTATGGAAATTCATTAAAATAAATCGCCACCACCACATCAAAATTAACATAAATAACATTTTAATAAGTTTGTGTTACAAATTGTTTAAGCACTAATATGTAGGATTATATTATAAAAATGTCCCACAAGACTAACAATTTTGAAACAAAAGTATAATTACTTTTAGGCTCTAAGTGAGATATAAATTAATTTTGAAAGATTTCCAAACATTGACAGCTTAACATAAAACCTTAAACAAGTTTCAAAGAAAAGATTTTTATCTTACCTGTGTTACGGTAGTAGCCTGTGGCATTAGCCATTTTATTTGTGTTGTACCAGCTGGTACGCCATTGGGTCCACTATTAATGCTTGAAACCGGAGAGCTATCTGGTGGTTCTTGTTTAATGTTTGTTATTAAAGTCTGACCAATTTGAGTGGGCGACTGAGGCTCCTGTTTGGGTTGTTGCAAACCGGTGCTACTGCTAGGCGACTGGGGTGTAATGGAGGGAGTAGTTTGTGAAACCGTGGAAGAATTATTATTGTTAGTGCTTTGAGTTTGCAACTGTATAGTGGCGGCTGTAGTTGCATTGGGGGTAGTGGTTGAACTAGTTTGAGCTGATTGGGTAGGTGGATTCATAGTTTGTTGCTGGGGTTGTGTAGTGGATTGAGGTTGTTGTTGGGGTTGCTGGGGCTGTTGTTGTGTAGGTGCTGGATGATGTGGCTGGGCGGTAGGTGCTGTGCCTGCTAAAAGTTGTTGTATGTTTTGTGGCTGTAAATTAGGTGGTAACTGCTGAGCCTGTATTATTTGAACTTGACCTATACCGGGAATATTTTGTATAGGTAGAGCTTGAAGACCCGGTATTTGTTGCAATTGTATTAGATTGGTTGAGGGTTGCGTGGGCTGCGGTGTTGCCGTTGGAGCAGTTGTCTGCGTTGTAGGTCTTTGTAATTGCTGCAAATGTTGAGCGGGTATAACAGTCACCTGTTGACCCTGAGCATTTGTGATTGTTATTGGTTGGTTTGTGGGTATTTGAGCACCCGATTCATTAGCGGCATTTATGGCATTTATGATTTGTTGTTGCTGCTGTAATTGTTGCAATTGCTGCTGTTGTTGTTGTTGTTGCTGCTGTTGTTGCACTTGCTGCTGAGCCACAACGGCGGCTTGCTGTTGGGCAGCTACAACTTGCTGTTGTTGTTGCTGTTGCACCTGTTGCTGCTGTTGTTGTTGTTGCTGTACGGCCGCCTGAACTTGCTGCTGTTGAGCAGCATTCTGTATGTGAATAATATTGGCATTGGTGGGCAACTGCTGATACGAAGTTAGAGCATTTAGCGGAGCCAATTGCACTTGTTGTATTTGACCATTAGGTGTAACGATCTGGGCAATTTGCGTGAATTGGGGTATAATTTGAGGCATTTGCATTGGTTGTGCTGCTGGTAAGAGATTCGCAGTTGGAATACCTCCAGCTGTTGAGGCCAATTGTTGTATGGGCACATGAACTGTTTGATATATTGTTTGGCCATTCACTCCTGTTTGTATGGGGACTTGAACCGCCACTGTTGTTTGTTGCAAAGTAGGCTGTGGTTGTGCGGCCGCCGTTTGCTGTTGCAGGGCATGTGGGAATTGCACAATCTGCGGCAGTTGAGATTGCGTTGGGGCACTACCGGGATTAGCTTGACGTATTTGTATATTTTGTAGTGTCTGATGACCATTATCAATTTTAATAGTATTTGTATTGCCGGCTAATAGTTGCTGTATGTTGCCCAGTAGACCGTTTGCAGCAGCCACAGAGGTGGGTATTTGTATGTTGGTACCGGGTATTGTTATTGTGCTGGGTAGAGTTGTGGTAGTTGTAGTGGTTTGAGAGGAATTTGTTGTGTTATTGGTGGAAGCCGAAGCATTTGTAGATGATTGATTTTGATTGGAATTTGCATTGTTTGAATTAGCGTTTGTTTGTTGCTGCTGTGTCTGTTGTTGGGCTTGTTGCTGTGCCTGTTGCTGAGCCTGTTGTTGCGCATGCTGTTGAGCCTGAACCTGAGCTTGAGCCTGTGCATGAGCTTGATTCTGTTGTTGCTGCTGTTGTTGTTGCTGTTGCAGTAACTGCTGCAGCTGCTGTTGCTGCAACTGTTGTGTTGTTTGAGGATTATGTATAGTTGTAACCGGTATTTGTATATTTGTACCCGGTATGGTAAAAAGTGTTTGTTCCTGTAAACCTCCTCCTCCCAATCCTGCGGGTATTTGGATAGTTTGCCCCAAACCCTGTATAAACTGTGTATTGGGCTGTAATTGCACCGCCGTAGGCTGAGAAGCTGCCTGAGGTGCTCTTACAATTTGACCATTCGGTGTTAGAAACACTTGCTGCCCGTTAAGTGTCATAGGTTGACCGGCAGAAATCTGCGAATTAAGGTTCGGTATAAAGATTGCCTCTTGACCATCAATATTTACTGTTTGCATGGGCTGTACAATTTGAAACATATTTTGTGGCAATGCCTGGGGTTGTTGGTGTGCACCTTGCTGGGGTGCAGCCTGTATGAACTGCTGTGGCAACTGTTGCAAATTTATAATCTGTGACAATGGTATTTGATTACCAGGCAGAGCTGTGCTAGCCATTTGTGGTTGGCCAGAAGCATTAACAAAGGTGGCTTTAACCTGGGTAGGTTGTGCAACCTGAGTTTGAACCTGCTGGCCGGGGGCATTTTGCGTTGTCTGTTGCTGTACTTGCTGTGTCTGCGTAGGCGTGGTTGAGGCTGAGGCCGCATTTGTTTGCGTAGAATTTTTATACTGTAACATTTTTCTTTGTTGTCTGCTAAAGTATGAATTTACTTAAAATATAATTAACTTTTCTTAAATAAAATTATTTTTCTACAACATTTTTTTAATTTTCATTTTTTCGATTTTTTTTCGTTTTTGTTTATAGTCATTTATTTGTTCCTTTTTCTCTCTATTTCATACAATATTTGTCTATATGCCACTTTTTCTTTCAATTATACCACACACTCAATTATTGTTCTTCATTTACATTCATTTCGTTGAAAACGCAGACACTGATTTTAAATATGAATTATTTCATATTTATCTTATTATAATTGGCTAAATTTTATAATTTTTGCTAAATTTAAATACATTTGATTAGTTTTTTAAAAAAATTATTTTTAAAACGTTTGTTTATATTTAATTAATGAATGAAAATTTCACTTGTTTTACTACAAAATGCGGCCATCTTTTTTTAGTGAAAAATAATGTAGAACGAGAGAAAAAGAAGTGTCAAAAGTAATATCTATCAAAGTGATGCCAAGTTTGTAGAATTTTTTTGCAAAATTTATTAAAAACAGGGTTGTTATGAAATTGAAAACAATGTTAAAAACGGGTTCTTGTCTTGCATAAGTAAGTTTCTTAATATGTACACCAGGGGTCACTAGTCTCATTAAAATATAATTTACTTTGAAATATTAAATCCTCTGCAGTTTTCTATTAAAATCAGCAAAATCGGTCAATAAATATAACAGAGATATAAGCAAGAATCCGAGATATCTTCTGAAAATTTAAAGTAGAAAATTTATGCAGATTTTAAGAAATTAAAAAAAAACCATAACACACAACTTTATATGGTAAATGTTTGCTGAATGTTTTTTTTTTTAACACACTATGGTTAAATGTTTACACATGTTTACAAATCTGATTGAAAATATAGTCTAGCTATCATTAGAAAACAAAAACAAAACATTTTTATATTTAAAATATTTTATATTTCATTAAATCAAAAACATAATTCCGACTTAGACTTTTTGAAAAATATACATCTATATTTAATTTTTATTTTCGCAACATTTATTCTTGGGTCCATTTTTGCAAACACAGTTGCATTGAGTGCTGCAGGCACAGTTGTCACCACATTTGATGGTCGAGCATTGGCAGTCTATAAATTATTTTAAAACAATTTCCATTAGAAATTTATGTTAAAATTCTACATTTTAAACATTGAAACAAGTTATTGTTTTACAACTTACTATTATTGCATTCCTTGCAGCCCATGTTTTTTTTATGATTTTTTAACTTTGTTGGTTTAGTTCAAAAAACTTATAAAATTTAATTGATACTTTCCTATTCGCCAACATGGTTATTTTATACTTTTTGAATTATTTGAATTTTCAAATTAAAAATCTTTTTTTTTAGTGAGGAGTGAAATTGCACAAAAATTGATAACGAAAATGATTACGATTTTTTTTATCGAACAGAAATTTTAACTTTAAAAAGTTTATCGCAAAAATTAAACGTGTGCAATATAGTAGATAATAGATTTTAAATTTTCTTAAAGCAGAAACGTAATAAAGAAAAATAATTAGTGATTTTGCGCGTTTAAATTAATAAAAAAAGTTATATAAATTTATTCAAAAAGCTTTTTTAAAAATAAATGTTTTGTGGTGCTTCGCATGGACTCATGGATAATTTATTTATTTACACGTTTCTGAACAATTTAAGAAATTTTGTTTAGAAAATTTGTTTAAAAAAAAAAACAAAATAGAAAAGTTCACTAAAACAATTCCTTTAGTCAATTAAAAAATTAATTAATATATGATATTGAAACATAAAAAATAAATTTTGAACAACGAGAAACATAGAAAAAACTGAAAAACGATCAATTACCAAAACTTCGTTTTCAATTATATTATTTACAGAAGTTCCTATAATATATTGTTTTGTCATTCCGTTTGTAACACATCGAAATATTTGTCTAAGACCTATAAAAGATTATATATTCTGCGTCCTCATTAGATTTTAAGACGATCTAGCCATGTGCAAAAAAGTTTTTAGTTGATGCGGTTTGTTTGGTATTGAAAATTGACAATATTGGTTCACGATTTCACCTAGCCTCCATATAAGGTCCCCTTCAAAAAATGACGTTAACGCTCATAACTGGTTTTCTAAAGGAAGCATAAATAGAGGTTAATTTCGGCATAATGATGTTTTATAGGAATCTATATCTCTTTGTAAAATTTTATAAGGATCATAACATAATTGACCATACCCATTAGAAAATGACTCAAATGAAACACTTAGAAATGCCTTAAAGGTACTTGTACAGCGATGGCACTTGACATAAATATGTTTAATATTAGTCAAAATCTTTAAGAGTATCGGTTCATAATCGACCCTAACAACATATAAGGTCCCCTTTAGAAAATGACTTTAACGCATAATTGACCCTACCATTCATTTAAGGTCGACTTCACAAAATAATTTTAACGTTCTACTGGCTATACAGACATATATAAATAAGATTTTCCCAACAAAATCTCTCTCTTTCAAAATGTTTGATTAATCGTTTAATTGAAAATTTTTTCTGTGTAATTAAGACAAATAAAAAAATTTAAATAAAAGACGTTAGAGTCCAAAAGGGTAATACTGAATTTTTTCTTACATTTTCTCTGATAAAGTTTGTTGAGTGTTGCAAATCGGTCCATGATTTAGTCTAGATCCCATACAAATGAATTTTTTACATGATTTTTTGTATCAATCATGCTGTGAAATATAACTGAAATCCGTTCACATTTCGCCTAGTCTACTTTTATTTTCTGAAATTATCCATAAATTTTTTTTGATAAAATTTGTTGTGTGTTGAAAATCGTTTCATGACTTCACCCATATCCCATACAAATGTCCATTAGGATGTTCCCTGGAGCACTCTCAGTTCCCTACCAGCAATTGAAAATATTGATCTCAGTACAGTATGCTCAAAAAATTGTATCCAATCGTTTCGAAATAGGTCTCAAAAATACCGAAATTTTATGCTTATCGCGGGTAAAAAAATGTTTTTTTTAGACTATTCATTTACATTTCAAAATAATCTAAACAATTCTAAAATGGACCAAACCAATTGCCAAACATTCAGGAACAAAATATTTTTTATTTTTTCCGTGTTCTGTACATTAATACGCATCGATTGAGAGGTATTCCTACAGGATATTTTGAAAGAGGCTGTTCTTCGGGACATTCTAATGTCCATCCGGAGTACAATTTAAACAGTTAAAAACAAGCAGTTAAAAAATTGTTAATTATGTAATTTTTCACAAATTTTTCTGTACCAACTATACTGTAAAGTATAACTGAAATCGGTTCACATTTTACCAAGTCTCCTTCTATATAAACTCTTTATGAAATATAAAAATATGCGTATCTTTGGAAATTAATATTTAGGTTTCATATGAATCAAAATTGTACTACGGATTTACATTTAATGTTTTTATTTAAATATTATTATAAATTTTTACATTTTTAAATATTAACAAAAAAAATTTTAATTTTTATTATAAATCCACGAATTTTCAGTTTTAATTTTCGCAACATTTCTCTTTGGGTCCATTTTTACAAACACATTGACAGTCCTTGGTGCAAGCGCAATTGTCGCCACATCTGGTGGTAGAACATTGGCAGTCTGAAATATTGTAATACATACATACAAAAATTTTTATAAATAAATAAATAATTATTTTTAAACAAATTTTACTTACTTTTATTGCATCCTTTGCAGCCCATTTTTTAGATTTGTTAATATTTAACTTTGTTGATTTTCTTTAATGAACTCGTTGCAGTTAAATGATATATTTTGCAAATTTTTATGGTTATTTTATACTATACGTCTTTGCATTGAGCTTTCAGTGACGAGTGAATTTGCACATTAAAAAAAGCTTTTTTTTTATGAAAACTCAACAAATGTGCAAAAATTCATAAAATCGTGCGCAATAAATAGATAATAAATATGGGCTGGTTATAAATAGATATTAAAATGTTTATCATATGATGTAATTAATGTTTGATATTTAAAAGGATTAAATCATAATATTAAAGTTGAATTTTTCAAAGTATTTATAAATATTAAATATTTACATAAATATAAGTATTTTATTACTTATAAATTTTAAACTATATTTGTATATTTTTATTTATGTAAAAAAACTATTTAAATATTTTAAAAGATCTCTCTTTTATTAGTTTTTCCCTTAAAACTTATTATGCAGTATTTATCTAAAACTTGTATATATTAGAAAATAGGAGCAAAATTCTACTATTTTCTACACAATAGTTTTAATTAAAGAACAAAACTACAACAATATGTATAATAATGCTAAACAACTACAATATGCGTTTTTTTTCTTCTTTTGAATTAGTAAACAACAATGTGAAATGAACTCTTTCGAATGTTTGTTGAATGTGTGTTAACTAAACACCAAAAGCCAGTTAGCCATATCATAACCAAAATCATCAGTTACGAGTAGAATCTGTTTCTATGGCTTTTGTTTTATAGTCAACAACAAAAAATAACCTCACCACCAACAACAATACGAACTATACCAACAGTTGCAGTATTATCATCACAAGGAACAAGAGTATCGTCATGAGCATTGAAATCATTCATAGGAATAGTATAGAACAAAATAAAAATAAAGGAAATCTATAGGGAGTAGAGTTTTGTGCATTTTTTTATGCCTCAGGATATTGTAAATGGTTTTGATTTCAAAATGTCGTTGTTTTAGTAAAAGAAAGCTAAACAAAGCTGCAACAAAAATATCCCAGCTGTTCGAGTTAATACATCTGAAAATTACAGGAAATTTCACTAACGTCTTTCATCACGAATGTACTCTTTGTAAAACGGAGACAGCCACTTTCCCAGCAAAAACTCGGTAATGGGTAGTACTTCCCTAACCACTTACTTTTCAATGACTACTACTTCCCGTCAGCATTACTTAGAAGTACTCTAGTAATGACTTTCTTCTAATCTGATATAGAAGTACTTTATTTTCGGCTTTGTAATTTTGTTGGCACATTTTATTCAATTGCGTGTTAGAAATTGTGTTTCACAAAAAAGAAAACAAAATTAGTTTTGTATGTGAAAACCATTATTTGACGCGAAATAAAATAGCTAAGCATTGGTGCAGTGAGTAGAACATTTGACTGACAAACCGAAGTCCCTGGTTCGTATTCTAGCTGGCTCTTTTTATTATTAAAAATAAAACAACTTACTCAACAACTGTTTTGTAAGACAAATTGCAAGTACTTCTTTAACTCCCTATTTGTAAGCGAGCGTAGAAGTACTTGCCTCCAATGACATCACCGTGTTAAAATAATGACTCAAATTGCTAATAAAGAAGTAGTGCAAAGAGGTTTTATTAGCTTTTTAACTCATTACTTTTCAATGTAAGTTTTTCCTGGGTTTATAGTCCCAAGAATAATCTAGATAGTAGAAATTTAAAAAGCTTTTTTAAGCAGAAATGTTTTTATTATGCATTTCCGGCTGTCTCTCTGTAATCTGTAGAGTGAAGATTGACTTAATTTTAGGAAACGCATATGTAGCTAGTTATCTGAGTAGGCGGCATTACAATCCTAAGTGGTAGATTAAATAGGTGGTTCGGGAGTGTCTAGCTGAATTGCTGGGATTAATAAATCACACATATTTATATAGATATAATTTTTGCGCCTTTGTGTTTCTATGTAATCCCTGTAAGTTTTTAATGTGAAATTGTTAGCTTTTTATGCAGGTAGGAAAAGTTTTTAAAAAATTAAAAATAAAATAAGTAAGAGAGTTATTTTTGGCTATACCGAATTTTATATTTTTTTGTTACCAAAACTTTTGGTATTGTAAACATCATTAAAACGATAATATGCAAGTTTTTTGAGGTGCGACTCATAGTTCAGACATTTACACGTTTCAGACCAATTTATGAAATTTGGCACCGATTTGTTAGAACATATTGTTGCATAAGTTTGCATTACTTAGTTAGTTAGTTTGAAAGAAGGACGTAGACATCAAATCCTGTTGTTTGCTCCTTAACCAGTGACTTAAGTGGGAATCGAACCCACTACCTCTGGTCTACCAGACTAGAACACAAATCACTAACCTACCGGAGACCAAGACTTAACTTTTGTAGCATATTTAAGGCATATTTTTCGTGTTTTTAGAGCATATTTTAGTATTTCAGTATATTTTGTTATTTTTTAAAATTATAAAAAATATGTACATAATTCACAAATACTGCAGGGTTCTATTATATAAAAAAAACTTGTTGCAGCATTTCTATATTTGTTGCTATTGTTGTAAATATTAGTTGTGGAAAAAAAACTATATATGCTAACTGCCTTTTGTTGTTGCTTTACGGCTCTAGTGTTGCAAAAAACTCCTTTTAATTTTTTGTATAAAAAAATTAGAAATTTTTTTGTAATTAACACACAATAGTTAAAATATATAAACATTGATACGTATACATATGAAGAATATATCTAGCGATAGTGTACAATGTAGGCATATACAATTTTTGAACCAAAATTTCTCAAACAAATTTCAGAAAAAAATCGACAGATACGGAAATGTTTGCAAAAATAACAGTTTCTAAACTAATGTGTTATTATTATTCCCATTATCTCCGTGAGTAGGATGTTTATAATTTTGCCATTCTGTTTGTAATTTCTATAATATCATTTTCCGGCTATAAAGTATATATTCCGAGTCCTTATGGATAGCGGAGTGTAATAAGCTGTATGTTTTTTAAAGACCCCAGATATCTTTGGGATCCAAACCTTCAACAAAACTGTCAGACAGTTTCCTTTTTTAAATCAGCAAAATCGGTTCATAAATAATGGAAATATAAGCAAAAATCTGAGAAAACCTTAGAAAAATCACAAAAAAAATTAAATTTTTCGTGTGTGCATGTTGGGCCGAAGTAAGCGATAAGGGAATTGTTGGTACTTTTTCGTTCTTTAAAAGGTACTTTTTGATTATTTGTATAATATTGGATCTAAAAACATATAATTAAGCATTAGAGCCCAGAGTATATGAAAAGTCTTTAGTTCTGACTGTTTTTTAAACACATAATGGTAAAGGGTATTTAAGATTTTATCCAGCCGAATATAGTACTTTTACTTCTTTTTTAAAGAATTTTTCAAACAGATCATGAAATTTGAAAAATTAAACCTGATATATTTATCTGAATATAAACTAAATTTTTTCTTATCACATTTAGCTTTAAGTTTTGCCGTTTTCAATAAAGACATTTTTGAAAATAGACAAGTGAATAGTAAGTAAAAATGTGGATTATTTTTAATAATAACGCCTTTAAATAGTTTTTTTGCTCTAATTCCTACTTATGTTTATTGATTTTTAAATAATTTTCTGAAGCCCGATCCTTACGAAAAGCACTAGTAATATTCAGACTTTCATAAATTTAAGTTGTGCTAATTTTTATAATAATTATGGACTCAAAAGCCCTACTTAAACCGATTTTAACCATTCTCAATAGGCTTCGTCTTTGGACAAAAACGTTTGTTTCAAGTTTTATTAAATTATCTGGAAAATTGTGACATGCAATTTGATTACAAAGACGGATGGCCATAATATAATCTATTCTGAAAATAATTCTGAGCCGATTGGTATACTTAAAGGTATAACAGGGTATAGAATCAATATTTCATTGCGATACATATATCAGCAGAAACTCAATATACCCTCCTCACTAAAGTGATGTAGGGTATAAAAACTACATGAAAATCTAAATTATGCCGGACTTATAGTAAATGAGCTACATACAAATGTCTATTTAAGTATCCCTTTGATATAACTGAACTACTTTATTAACTTTATCATTACTTACTAGACAACAAGTCAATAACATAAAATATTAAACTTGTAAAATCTATTTGTCTTTCATTGAAAGCTCATCAAAGGAAAGCCATTCAACCTACAATTCATATTCAAATAATAACTTTTAAAGGTCTCTTAACAAAATTTATAATAGAATATTTTAAGTAGTGTTTAACATTTCGTTATACAAAAAAATATGCTAGTAGGCTAAAATAACGCCTCCACATAATGAGCGAAAAAATGACTGTAATGGCTCCACAAAATGTGGCACTATAGACTTATACAAACACACGCCATTAAAAGGAGGCGTACAGAAAGAAAATTGTAACTCCCAAAAGTGAGGAACAAAAATCCATAATAAAAAATAAAATGGGAAAAATAAAAAAAAATCGCAAAACAATACAAAGAGTAAAGATGAAGATTTCCGCTGCTTATTTTTCCTAAAAACACTAAAACGTATTTACCATTTATAAGTTTTTTTTATTCAGTTTTAGCTTATCAAAGCGTAGAGGTGTTGATTTTAATGTTATTTTAGTTATTTGTTGCTTCTTATTGTTATTTTTATATTTTGTTAAAAAAGGAAACAAAAATAGGGAAGAAATCTGTTTTGTTTTGTTGTTAACGACACTATAGAGAGTCATTTTTGACAGCCCCAACAAAAGAAAAAAAGTTTAAAATGGGGAAAGTTGGTTTTTAGTTCACTAAAAATTACTTGTTAAAATTGAAATTGTCGCTTTTTTTGTTTGTTGCTTTGAAAACAACAACAAGAAATTTGCATATTTAAACATTGATTTTATGCACAGTTGAGCATTAACATTATGAAGAATAGACCCCAAAAATTGTTATGGAGCTCTTGGGGATGCTTAGAAGTTAGTTTGGGTTTTGTTGGGTTTCTCGCTGGCAATAGCAGCATGTAATTGATTTTCAATCTAACGAGCAATATACTATGTATAATGTATTAAAAAAAATAAGAAATCTCTTAAGTAATTTTTGTGTAATTTTATTTATTTATAGTTTTAATGTGTTTTTGTTTTAGATGTGTTGAAAGAGAAATTATTTATAACTTGTTTTTGGTATATTATCAAATGTAATTACTTTTGATAGATATGAGATTTTTATTTAGTGCAGAATTCATCATGGGTATGTCCCTCATTACAGTGGCTATGATGATGCTCTTCCCTGTCATGAGTGTGTCCTTCGTGACAATGATCATGTTCATGACCATGGCCATGATGACTGTGACTTACTTTGCTATGACACTTGCACTGGTTGGCACAGTCACATTTCTCACCACACTTTTGAAAAGTGCATTTACAGTCTGAAAGAGAAAGAAATAAAATTAATCAAATAATATATATTGGTTTTAAAATATTTAAAAATATAAATCAATAAAATACCGGATTTCAGTCCAAAAACTAAAGAAAGTTAAAATTCTATTCAAATGAGATTAGTTTTAGTTGCAATATTTATTCACATACCTTTATTACATCCTTTGCAAGGCATTTCTTTTTCAAAATACTTTTTAAAAACTCTTTTAATCTGAATATTTCTAAAGTTGATTTGTTTTTAATATTTGTATCATTTCAGTGTGGGCTTTTATATCATTTATCTGGTGTAGTGTTAAGGTGAGTGCAAAATTTATCTTCTTTTTTTATGATTTTAAAGATTAAGTCTCATCATATAAATACACATGTCTTATACTTCTAACAAAGAAATACATATGAATGTAGTCGTATTAATAAGATAATATCAGACCATTTAGTCATCTTCATTCATCTAAATTTAAATTGACTTTTATGTGATTTTGTATTTAAAATAGAAACACGTGTAAATAATTTTGAAGAGACAATAATAACAAACTAATTTCGATATCGAAATTACGCTTAATTGAATCGATATCGATCAAATATTTGCTTACGAATTTGGCGGGACAAAACTATTTTTAAGAGTACCAGTACAGTGATGCAATTTGACAAAAAATGGTTTTATTCGAACAAAAAAATCTACTAAATCATATGCGGTTTATAATTTCCCATATAAGATCCCCCTCGGAAAATGACACTTAGTACTGCAGAATAATGCCACTATAGCCTTGAAATCCTTCTTAAAATGGTTTTATAGAAATCAAATGTTTTTTTTATCTTACAAATCAAATTATTATTGTGATTAATTTCGAAAAAAAAACCTCTCTTTCACTCTGCCCATTATTGATCCTACATGGGGTAGGTCCGCTTTATAAATTAACTTTACTTCTTTTATGGGAACCATATTTCTCTTACAAATGTTTTAAGAGTCGCTCTATAATTGATAATATCCCCTATAGCCGATAAGTATACCCTTGTTATAACTCGAATGATAGGATTTATTTATTATTTCTTTAAAAGTCCCAGAAATATCTTTACTTATCTGGTTAGTAGGCTAGTAATATTGGGGCAAAGTGTAAGTACTTACTTTTTGAGTGCATAGCTATTTATTTTTGTTTGACGATGACCAAAAAATAATTGGTTACAAATGTACTTACCCGACTTTTTCAGATTTAAAACCATCTAGAGTATTTTTTAAGTTTATTAGTGTCATCAATGGTTCATTAACAATTTATTTTTGATGGTTTTTACACAAATGTAAAATTTAATATCTCTTAAAAAAAACTTCTAATATCGACTAGGGTTAAAACTTCTTATTCTTCTTATACACTAGAGACTATTAACTACAATTCTTTTTCAAGAAATAATTAATTAATGTTTTTGATAACGACCACTTACTGCCAAGTAATGTGTGAAATAACTGCATTACCTACACTACTTCCCAGCAAAAAAAGAACTTCCAAAGAAGCGAAAAAGTAAAGAGAAGTGATGATTTTAATACAGGCTTGTCATGGGAGGCATTTTCTTTTTATTCGAATCCAAATTCACTACATCTGAAGTCATTCTCTGGAAGTAATTTTAATGTTCTTTTTTTGGAAGTTATTAAGAAGTGAAATTGTAGTATAATTGAATTTAATTAATTTGACTTAAATAATATTAACATTTATATATTTATCATATATAAACATATAAACAATAAACTTAGTGCTACTTTTGAAGTGGTGATAAATGTTATTCTTTTGGAAGGACTAAGTTTTATTTGAGTGGTGTAAGTCAAAACTGAGAAAAAAACTTTTTAGAAGGCAAAAAAATCAGTGTTCAAGCTTATTTTGTGAGTTTGACCCATATGCCAAAAATTCGATATTGAAAAAAAACTATAAAACATAAAATTTAAACAAGTTCTTCGCGTGTTAAGGCCCTTTTGAGATCGATTCGAATTTTAAAATAGTCAAATAGTAAAAGTCACATCAAAAATAATTCTAGCATTTGACACGAGATCTCAAATTCAAGAGAAAGTACAGAGGAAAACTTGTTTATTGTAGGCAAAAAAAAAATAAATCATATTCAGTGGCTATTTTTGGATAAAATTCCAACCGTTCGTTCATTCATACCCTGAATTGTTTACAAATTCATAATTTGTTTACAATTTTTATCTTATCACCGGTACAAAATTAAGAAATGTTTAAATACAACTTATCTACAAATGAATTAAATAATAAATACAAATTGTATACAGCTATCGGTCATACAATTTACTCAGCACCACAACAAATTAACAATTGAGTGTCGCACCGCTTACGACGAGTGTATTAAAGAACGTAGTAGAATAATCAGTGTGCAAAAATACTACAAGTATTGTGTAAAAAAAAAATATTTCGCTAAGTAAGAAATTAGTAGCCACAAAAGCATTAAACTGTGCACACGGCTGAGTGAAAAGAAACTTTAAAAATATATTAAAATATTTGCACCCGGCACTACAATCATAAAAAAGCGAGTCCCGATGTATATAAAATTTGCCACAATGGAAAACTGATCAATAATAAATTCAACTAGTAGCAAGTTTAATATAACTTGAAAACATAAAAATTATTTTAAAAAGTTTTAATTTGTTAATTGAAAAACAAGTAAAATATGGGCTGCAAAAACTGTTGTGCTAGTAAGTGAAAAAAATAAATATTTTATTATTTAAGCAATTGAAATAAAGTACTTTCCCAATTCATTTAGATTGCAAATGTGCCGCAGACAAATGTGGTGATAAGTGTGCCTGTGATCAACAATGCAAGTGTGCTTGCAAGTCAGGCTCAAAGGATGATTGCTGCAAGAAATGAGTTACTAATTATTTAAATTTATTAAAATAACTGGAAATTCTTTTTATACATAATATTTAATTCGAATAAACTTTTGTAAACAATTTTTAACAACACAAAATTGGCTTAACATTTCTTTCTTCAAAATACATAAATAGTAGTTTTATTTTTTGTTTCTTATTTTCTTTTGCAAAATTCATGTATACATCCACTTTTCAATTATTTAAGACCATAATATCCTGTAATATCCTGTTACCAACTTTATGCAGCTCTGTTTAGAATTTATGTTTAATACTTGTACCTCTTATTTTGATGTAGTAAATGGTGAGTGAGAGAAAATAGAAAATTAGGAAAAGATTTTTTTTCTAAAGTACAACATGGAATTGCATAGAATACTTGTCTTCTATATAAATGCTAGTAGTTAGTACTTCCAAAGAATACTGCAGTTGATATTCTTAATATTAACATCAAAACCTTTTATATGCCTTAAAGTTCACCATTCTAGTCATAGGCAGAGTAGGAAATGTGAAAAAATAGAACCAGTTTTTTTTAGGGCAGAGCTGTGATGTAAAGGGGTTATTTTAAGAGTTGTGAATATATTGAATTTGTAAATTTCTTACTTCAATTTAAAACTTCAGTTCAAAATGTTATTGCTTATAAGACCTTAAGGCTTGGTTAGCTAAGGTTTCATTTGCCTAACGATTCGAATACTTACTTTTACGCATTTGGTCTCTGGAACCCACATTAAAATTGTTAAAGTTCCAGGTGTTTGGCACTGCCAGTAAAATATTTTCAAACTTTCCTGAGAATGACTTAAGATGTAGTGAATTTGGAATCAAATAAAAAGGACATCCCTTCTATGGCAAGCCAGTGTTAAAATAATCATTTCTTCAGGTCGTTTTCAGCTCTTCCGTGGAGTAAGTTCTACTTCATTGAAAGTTCTTTTTTTGTTGGGTTCTAATGGAGGCTAATAAACATAGAAAATAACTGTAAAGTCGGTTTTAAATCTGGGTAATCACATTCATAACCAGTTACTTTTCGGCCATCGTTGAGTAAAGATCAGTAGTTATTTATCAGAAAAGTAAGTACTTACACTTTGCTCCAATATTACTTGTCTACTTACCGGGGAAATAAATATATTTTAGGGCTTTTGTAATAAAAAAGCAATCATTTAACCAAATTGTAAAAATTCGATAATTACCAATCCAAGGACAGAACTAAATCGATCTAATTGCCTAACAAATGTTACACAGTTAAAAAAAAAATCGAACAAAAATATCGGATTAAAGTAAACTTTTTGGTTTTTATAAAATCTTTGATTTTTACTAAAGAAATTTATTAGTAAAAGTATAAATTTAATTATTATTATTATTAGAAAATATTACTATTTCCTGATAAAAATTAGAATTTTTACTCTAAAGTCTTACTTTAAAAGTTTAATTTTCTTTAAAAAATTGAATTCTTTACTCAAAAGTAGTTTTTTTGAATTTTGGAATTATGCTAAATATTCTTTGAAATTATTTGGGTGCGCTACTGTTTCCATTATACATAATAAAAATGGTTTCCTATTGATTTATTTACGAGCACAACTTGAAAAGTGTCCCGAGCATAAGGAAAACGAAATCAACAACAATCAAACTAACATGCCTACAATACATACACTCGAAATTTTCATTTTCTTTAACCTTTGCGATAAGAACAGAACATTTAAAATAATTACATTTCATTATTTTCTTAATAAATTTTTATATACTTAGAATGTATGTCCCAATATTCATCAAGTCTTGTCGAAAACAATGAAATTTTTGTATAATAAATGAAAATTGCAATCCCCTAGAGATATTAAAGTGAATAGTATTCGATTTATAAAGTTTCAAATTTATACCATTTTTAAGTTTTGAGTGTAACGTCTCCAGTGTATGTTTATTTTGAAAAAATGTGTCCAACTTCTCTACTGCATCTCCTAAGTTTTGGAAAATAAAACACAAAATTTATATTTCTAGAACTCGTTGGCATTATAATGTTTGTTTTTTTCTTTCGTTCATTGCCTGTTCCGTTCAAAAGTAGTAGAGATTTTTTCTATTTCGTATTGCATCCTTTTAAACTGATGGACTTTTGTACTGGCTAAGACTTGAATTTTCCTCCTCTTTTTCGTATTTGCTTTAGTCATTTATGCGTCGTTTATCCTCATCATTTGTATGATTTTTTTTTTGCATTTTATTTTGGCTTGTATGTATTTAAAAGAAAGTGCTTTTTTTTTAAAGCCTCTTTTCAGTTTGATCCCTTCAATGCAGTTGCTGTTGGTATAATAGAGTTTACTATTATTTCTACTTTTTCTTGCTTTTCTTTTTCAAAAAAAAAAAAAAAAATAATAAAACTTTAGTTTTTTTTTAGTTAAGGCAATATCATGGATATGAAAAGCGAACATATAAGCATACAAATATTAACTGAGGAACATGAAATACTTATAACAAATGTGCAACAATTATATATATTAGTGACTTAAAACCCTATAATCATCTGTATGCTATTCCGCTTTCAACCAAATCCCATGAACATTTAAACTAATAATTATTTTTGTAATTTTAAGTTAATGAATTCAAAATATGAAGTTAGTCAGTTAAAATCCATTTTACAAAATTGTCATTTTAAAACTGTATCAATTATTCTTTAACACTCTGTTCATAAATATAAACAGAGAAACTAACAAACTGCAAAACATATAGTGGTACTAGTGGTTCTAATGGTTAGAGCCTCATAAGATGTTGAATTGAATGTTTTGCTGTTGGTGTTTATATAAAATACGTAGATTGTGTCTGTTTATTGAAGTAAGTACTTTAGTTAAACCATATGTGCCTGTTTTTGGCATTCAATATCCCTGATTTGAAAAAAAAATTATACGTCATTTTTGGTCATTTCATCTTTACCCATCTTTGGAATTTAGAGAGCCTGGTCAGCATTCAATAAGTATGTATGTACTTTAGAGTGTCCAGAGAAACAACCTTTTTTAAGAATTTTATTCATCTGCGATTAAAAATCTTGACTTCAGTATAATTTCTGAAAAAAAAGCATCTAAAATTTCCTAATTTTCAGCTGATTAAGGGAAAAACAATTTTAAAATTCTTGTAGAGTATTTTTGGTCTACAAAATAATTTTTAGTGGGTTGGATAGACATGTTATTTTCGCGTTTTATTGAAATAGAGGTTAAAATTGTCATATTTTTTATACAGAAAAATGTTTAAAAAATAGTTTGACGTTTGGTTTGGTAATTTTAGAAATTTTTAGATTATTTAGAAAATTATATAGCCCTTATAATACACTAAATGTCTTTTTGCGAACCATGAAGAGTGCAAAAATATATTAATTATTTTACCCGCTATAAGCTCAAAATTAAGGAATTTTTGAGACACATTTCGAAATGACAGCAGAAATTTTTTTGAGCATATTGTACTGAGATCAATATATTCAATCACTGGGAGGAAACTGACGGCTGTTTTTTATTTTTCTCGTATTTAGTGCTCGTAAAAGTGCTCCACGGGACATCCTAATGTACATATGCATGTATTTAGTCTTGTTTTGAACTTTACTTATTGTTTATACTATTTCTGTTGAATATTTAATGCCAGCACTTTTTTAATTTATTTGAATATTTATGAGTTGGAATCTTTTTAAGGTTTTGAGTGAATTTAGCTTTTAATCTTTCGAAAACAGAATAAAAAAAATATACATATTTAAAACAAAAATGCACGGTCTTTAATTTAAAAAAAAAAACTTAACTTTAGAAGTGAACCACTTTTAGATATAGTAATCTAGCAATAAAAAAATTTCATAGTAATATTTCTGTATGTGAAAGCAATACTTGTACCAAATTTTATATAAATATCTTAATTTAGTAAAGTGCGTTTAAGTGATTTTCAGAAAAGAATCTTGTATGGGAGCTATGTCCAATTATGGATCGATCCAGAAAATTGTTTCTCTCAATGAATTTTATTGTCATAAGATTTTAATTTGTAAAATTTTGTGAAGATATCAACATTCTAATGGAAGTTATTAATCAATTATCATTTTGTATGGGAAATTATGGACCAATTCTGGCAATTTTCAGCAAGAACCAAGATCTTGTGTAGAAACGAATGTATGATGATTTTCATGAAATTATATTGCATAGTTTTCGAGAAAATTACATCTAAATGTGTAAAAAATGCTTATTTATTCGGAGTAGTTTTAAATTTTGATTCATAACTTTTCCCGATGTGAACAGATTTTGCTCATTTCCAATACCAAACTGAACCGGATAATAATGAATATTTTGGTTGAATTTTGATCCAGAATTCAATAAGGACCCAGAATATTCTGAAAAAATTGTTTGTTAAATACATAAAAGTAAAACAATAATGGCAATTTCTGAAAATATTACAAAGGGGCGTGTCGAACGAATATCTTATTTTGCACATTGTTGCGTTCGTTTCATCTGCATCTAATATAAGATTTTCAGCAAAAATATCGTAACAAACGTCAAATCTGTAATTTATCATCTTTTTAAGAAATCTTAATACCAATTATTAGAATTTAAATAAATGAATTTATTATAATTTTCATTTGATGCTTTATTATTCCTTTTGAAAACGAAATGAAATTTTCATTTCATTAAATTTGTTATTTGATTTTAAAATTGCAAACGCTACACTTAAATGCTTTGTCATCAAAAAGCCATTAAATACACCCAACATGTTTGTATAGACAACGGTAAATGTGGCCTCCAAATCACAGTAAGTTTTGGAGTTCGAGTATATATTTCTATCAAACTATAATTTATGAAGATTGTAATTTAAAGTACATTTGTCGCCACAAGTGAAAATAACAATTTTGTCACTTAACAGCAATGCAATAATATCAACAACAAAATAACGACATCGACAGTAGTCATTCGTAGGTTGCAATAACAGAGGTTACAATTGAAACAGCAGCCGTAGTAAATGGCCACCTATATTCATACATATTTATTCACTTGCATCCTATAGACATGAATATTCTCTATTGAGAGATACCAAACACTTGTAACCGCAATTTGATTGTGGCCCAGCAGTTGCTGCACAGTAACAACAAAACACTTCTATGCATATACAGACAGACGTCCAAAACCGAATAAAATCACTAAGAGATTTCACCTTGCCAATAAATGTTTTTCACTCAGACACCTACATAGATATATGTACATACATACATACCATACAATGTTACTAAACAAAAAACACCTCAACATGTACATTCTATAGAATGAAATGTTTAACAGAAAAATTTTTAAATAATATCGCGTATTGTTAGGAACTAAATAAATTTCGATGGCTTAAATACCTGATGATGAGTGTTGAGAATGTGATAAAAAGCATGGTTGTCTATACGTACATACATAGACAGATAATTACACATGCAAACGCATACATATTTAAGGGAATACATGTAAAAGTATAAAATTATTTTCATCCGATCAACTGAAGGACTGAATAACGAAACCAAACCACCCGTTGTCAAACGGATGTCCGTCTTCAGTGTGGCTTCCGTTTTAATGATGAAAACGCAATCATAATAACGACGTAAATGCAGGATTTTACAAAAACAAACTCTCTGATTGTAGTTAGAGAAAATGTGTGCAGAATGAACACAGTAACAGCAGCAGCAACAAGAGTAATATGTTTATTAATTTTTTTATTTGCTCTAAACATAAAAAAGGAAACTAGTGAAATTTTAAAATATTAAGGGAATAAGATCTTGGAGTGGCGATTTTTTCTTATTAGAACTAAAAATCAGTTATACTCATCTAATACTATATTAAAAAATACATTTAGTGGTTATACATCAACGGGAGGATTGTACTTTTTAGGAAAAACTAAAATGCAACATGCTCCCAAGATTGTAGCAATTCTATTCGGGAAGAAGTGCATAAATACTAAAAACATAATTAAGTGTAAAACAAGTATAATGTTTAGTTGGGTATGGCCGACAATATAATACCCTACACCAGTCAGTATGTTAAAAATGTGAATTATTTTTTAAATAATAAAGCTTTTAATTTGTTTTTAACTTAATTCCGGAATATTTTTATATCCACCATCAAAAAAGATGGGGGTATATTGATTTTTTCATTCCGTTTGTAACACGTTTTCTGGGTCCTTATTAAATTCTAAGACGATCTGTCTGTCTATCTGTTGAAAGCACGATAGAGTCCGAACGGAAATTGCTACAGCGTTGACGTAAACAGGTCTTATGGGGGCGGTCGATTGCAACCATTTTCAATAGCATTCGTCCTAGGACAAAAAGAAGAGTATGTGCCAAATTATCATGAAAATTGCGACTTGTGGAGTGCGCACAATGTTTACATGGACATATAAACAAACGGAAGGGCGGACGGCCGATTATTTCAAAATTCGATAGTGTAATTTAAAGTTTTATAAACTTTAATTTTTCCGATTTTTTGTTGACATAATAGAAAATTTAACATAATTATGAACACAAAAGCCGTTTTTGGGCGTACGGTTGTAATGGACCGATTTCAACCATTTTCAATAGCGTTCGTCCTTGGGCCAAAATGAGAGTATAAATCGACTCAGAAAGTGATTCTAAGCCAATGGATATACTGTAAGGTGGGTATAGAATAAATTATTTTTTGTTGTTACAAACATCAGCACAAACGCATAATAATACACTTCCCTCTAAAGAATGTTAAGCAGTTTTTTAAGTTTTTTTTTTTTTTTGAAGATTATTACTCTATTTTATTTAAATATTTTAAGAAATCAATTATTTAAATCAAAAATTGCGTTTGTCAAAATTTGGTAATTTCTGAAAATTTAAATAATTACACACATTTTTTTAACTTACATTTGCTAAAATCGTTAATATGTTTGTTGTTTACCAAATTTAACAACCAATTTTAAGTACATCTCTCTACGACAGCAAATATTCATACATATATAGATATTAAAATATCCAACAAGCAGCAGTATTTGTTTGCATATATAAAAGCATATACGAGCATACATATGTAAATACATATTATGCCGTGAGTGTGTTTTCATTGTTATAACAGCGTTTATGACTTTGTCTATGGGCTATAGTCATCGTTGCATGGCTGGAGAAGAGTTAAACAGAGAGTTTCTTTCCAATTTTCTGTCGTTTACGAGTTGTAGGGCAGCATCAGCAGCAATAACACCGGTAATTACTGCCACGTGACAATGAAAATTACTTGTTGTTTTTCTTATATGTTTGCAGCTTGTGTTTTGTTGCTACCACTACTATGTAGCTGTTTCTGGTTCTGAATTTCTGTTGCTGACATTTTTAATTTTTTTTGTTTTAAAGTGGGTTTGAAAAAATAGCAAACAGCAAAACAAAATTTCATTGTTGTTAAAACAGTCGTTTAAATACCATTTAATTTACTTTTTGTTTCTATAGAAAATTGTTCCAAATACTTTTAGCTGTTGTATGTACAAATGCATACCTGGACAATTATAAATATATTTGGTTAAGATTATTAATAAAAGTTGAAAATTACCTTAATTGATGTTTATCTTGTTTTTTTTTGTTTTATTTTAAATTTACACGTTATTACACAAATGTATAATGTACTCCGTTAATTTACTAGTTTTAGTTACTAGCTAACCAAGTGATAAGTTTGTGAGAGGTGTTAGTGAGGAAAATATAAGTTAACTTTAATTCTTGATTAATTTTTCTGAAGTATTGAAGAGTCTAGCTCTAATTGTTTCTCAGATAAACGATTTTTTATTTAAATCATATTGGAGGTGCCATGCCCCGCACTACTAAATATATTTAACATCTGACTGTTTACATACAATTCTAATAAAACATTTATTACTCAATTGTTCTCATGGATGTTAAACTTGTTTGTAGAAAATTTGAGTAATCTAGCTTTGATAGTTTCTCAAATATACGAATTTTTATGTTTAATACATATCGGAGGTGCCACGCCTTCTATTTGTAACCTAGTTGTTTATATGCCACTGTTTCCCGTGCAACATTTGAGGATTCTACCTACAATAGTTTCTAAGATAAGCGAATTCTTGTATTTAATTCTTATGAGTGGTACCACGCCCTCAAATTCTAGTCCGCCCATTTTTCCTCAAAATTCTTCATAAGGATTTCAATATTGTTTGAGAATTTTATTGAATATCATCAATAAAAAGTATGATCTTCTTCTTCAGAGTGGACCTATTGAACATGTTTTATTCCTGATAATGTTTTCTCAATGATAGAAGAAGAATACTTAGCCATAATTGCTTTGTCAAGTTTAAGAACCACTCAGACTAATTGAAAATCTTATTGTGGTTAAGGATCCAATTTTGTATCCTCGTACAATCATATAATTATAAAATATTTTAACTTATCAATATATACAATTTCTAGATTATCATTCATGTCTATTAAAAAAATGTCTAAGAACGTATACAAAAAATATTTATCCAATTTAAAAACTAAATTTCCATTTTCATTTTCTGATAACAGAATAACACAAGAATAAGAATGTCTTTCTAAAAACAAAACAAACAAAAAAATACATAAACCATTTTATTTTTTTTTTATTTTCTCTTGCATTACCAACAAACACCTCCTAATGCCACTCCCACTTTTCAAAAAAGATATTGTCTGATATGTGATGAGATGAGATTAAAGCCAGTAATATAAAGCTGCCTTCTTGACTAACAGCAGAGGAAAAAAAAATACGAAATAAAACTGGAAATAAAGCACGAGCGATGAATGGGAAAATATAATATGAAATAGAAAATAAATAAAAAAGAAATTAAAACTGAAAAGTGTCCTTTTCGAACCCCAAAAAAAAATCCATACAAAACCTAAAATCCTACAAACAAACTAACTTAAGGATGGTTGGCAATGAGTGTTCGTTGAACGTATCATATCTTCTACCATTTCATTTTAGATTTTAGCTGAAAAAAGGACTCAAACGTTCATTTTTACATTTAATATTAAGCCTTTTCTTCTTAGCTCTGACGAGAGAAGACTTGACTTAAAAACATGATTTTGTTTGTGTGTATTAGAGTTTAAGTCTACAAATATTTATATATGTGTGTGTTTAGGGTTTTATATGCCCTACATTTGGTATAATCGTATAAAATAGCCATATACTTAATCATCTGAAAACTTATCATCGATTTATCGGAATTTCATATACATATATCGAAAGGGCTATATTCAATAGTAGTTATCTCTCATTTTCATAAAAAAATATATTTTAAGTAAAATTTTGTTCAAATCGGTTAAATTTAAATTTTTTTCTTTTGTAACATGCCTCTAAGGAAGCTTCTAATTTCTTGGAGGAACTCTTTTATTAGTATATTATATTAAAATTATATAGTGTAGAATGCTAAAGATTTCTGTGTGTATAGTTCAAAAGTAGTGACTATTACTTTATATAGAACAAAACATCATGACAGCAGTAGTTGAACGAACGAACGAACGGAGTAGTACACTTTACAATAGCAGTTATCGCTATAATACAGGCAAAAGCGTTTTTCTACTTTACATTTTTTCGTTCTCTCATAAGGAATACAAGGAAATTTTAGTTTGGGTCTTTTATACAATGTTGGTTTTAGTTGTTGATGTTGGGTGCGTGTGTTTATGAGTGGATTTTTTGTTTGCTTATGTTTTTGTTGGGATGCTACAATGTGTGGCAGTCACTAGGAAAAGAAGAAGATTTATGGCGGATGTTGGAATTTAATGAAATTGCAAAATGAAAATGAAACTTACAAACATACAAGCACACATACCACCAGGAAAAAAATGAAATGAAAATCACACACAAACGTACATACATACATCCATACTTATAAATGAGTATAGTGAAATACTTTTCAGCCAGCCATCCAGTCAACCAACCATTTCAACCAGTCTTCCACACTTTTTACATGAATATCACCAAAAGCTCTCTATGGTAGAGGTAGTAGTAGTAGTAGTAGGAGAAAGAAGTTATTTGTTTTTGTTATCGTTGTTGTTGGGTTATGGGTATGAGGAATTTCAACAAATGCATACATATACAGTTACATAAGTAAACTTACAAAATGGCGTAAAAAGGACAAGCTGTTGTTTGTTATTGTTGCTGTTTGTTATATTTGTTGTTGCTGTAGTTGTTTCATTTAAACTCGCCCGACTTCCAAGTTTTCATCATCATTATAATGGTTGTTTGTTATACCGTTCAAATGTTTAAGTAGATGTATTATACATATGTATGTAAGTACATTAGGGTGACACCAAAATTGAATTTGCTAATGTTATCGCCGAAAAATTAAACTTTGTTCATTATTAGATATAATTTTTTAAATTTTTTCTCTTGACGATAATACTTGGTGAACAGGATTAAAATATGCCATGTTACAGGCCAATAAGAGACCCTTATGAATTTACGAGTGTATTAATAGATATATAATGTACGTACGTTAATTAATTAGCTTACACCATATCAGAAGGAAAATTGTTTTTTTTTTAGAAAAAATAAAGTTTTGAAGAAATATATTTAAACCCAGGAAAAATTGTATTAGTTCTACAACTAGTTCTAGAATACATAATCTTAGCCCGAACTTGTTCTAGTTTGGCGTTGAGAACAATGATTTTTGTTCGAAATTGTCACCTTCGAAACTGGTTCTATGGAAACGTTATGGAGCCGACACTCATTCTTTGGAACGCTTTTGGAACTAGTTATTTAATCAATGATTTTTGTTTTATTTTGTCAACCTCGGAACTAGTTCTAGGGACGCTTTAGAGAACGTGAAAACAAATATTTCCTATTAAGCGTGTTTATTGGAAATTATTATGACAAGGAGTCATTTTCAGAAACTGTTGAGAATTTTTACTATTGTACCAATATTATTTACAAAACTTACATACATATACATATCATACGTAAAATTTAATATAATTCTTCCGCACCTCTAATCTTTTAAAATATTTTCTGTAAGGATATACGTTACAAGCAGCTAACTTTCCCTTCTCTCGGTACCATTGAATTAGTGAGTTCTTTAATATCTTGTAGTTCAGTGGAATGCAAAAATATACATTTGAACGCGTTCTCAATTTCGATAAAGTTTATAAATTTTTAATTTTTTAAAATTTTTTCAATTGATTGGCTATGTTTTAACTCATTCTAGAACTAGTATTTTTTAGAAGAAGTTCTAAAATTTTTCGTGGGATGTATATTATTTTTGATAAATAATAAAAATTAATTAATAATTTTGTAAAAGTTCATAAACTGAAAACTCCTTTTAATAGCCTTTCATTTTTATACCAAACTGTCTTTGTAAGAAATGTGAAAATTATATTAAACTTCAAATAAGAATCTTTTGATCTAAATATTGATGTCAGGACGAACATTATGATAGCAATTTCCACTAATAGTTACCCACCTGGATGATCGTATGTTTTGGGTCATTCGTCACGAATGTACCCTCTGTAATCGAGAATGAAGACAGTAGTCACTTAAGTGTCCCCTTTGTAAGCGGGAGCGGATACAGTCGTCTCTTTACTGTCTCTTTGTTGGGTGTTGAGTGATGATTGACTTCCTCGTAGGACAAGCCCATGTTAAAATGGTCGGTCACCTGGGTAGTCAGGTGACCGGTTGTAGTCAGGCTACCACAAGTGGTAGGTTAAGTGGTCAGTTCGGGATTGTCCCGTCGAACTGCTGGGTTGATACATGAATATATTTGTGTGTGTCAATATGCATTCATTCCTGCATATGTATATGTTTCTTATTTTATTATCATATACAAGTGTATATTTGTGTTCACAAGCAATAACAGACTAACTCGAAAATTAGATGTACAAGAAAAAACTTGTATCCAATAATTATTTAGTTACCTATAATTAGGGATTTCACGCAAGTGGTATAAATTCGTTACTAGTTTTATTATTTATTTGATATAATACATATGTAGGGAATTTCGTGTCAAGTGACCCAACCCTTAAAAGAATATCTTCCGTCTTTTTCAATTTGGATGAAATTTGCACCAAGGTTAGTACAATGGGATAGCCAGACCTAAAAATTTTCAGCTCTTTCTGTCAAGAAATGCCGAGGTAAAAATTGGACATTTTGGCAATACAAGGTTTAATTCAAAAAAGTGTAACTTTCATCTATTTGTTCTAGCAAAAATTGTCCAAAGAATTTTTGTTATTTTTTTTTTTCAAAATGGGCCCTTTTTCTTAAAGGAAAGCCTATTCAATTTCCTTGAAGTCCCATAATGGAATGCGAGTGAGATAACTAGCAAAATAATTTTTAACTCAAAAATAATTTTTTCCCATATTTGGTTAAATTTCCCCTTTTTTCCAAAATAAATGTTTTTGTTGTATTTTTTTAACATAAATGTAATTTTTTTTTAAAATAGGAGAAAGTTAAGATCAAGTCAAAATTTCCTCAAAATCGATTTTTTGAGATCGGTCACTTGAAATTCCCTATGTACTACGTATGTGCTTGCTATCTGTTAGTTTATAAGATCAGATTCAAAACCCAATAATTTCATTTTAGACATAAAATCGGTAGTTATTTTCTTTTTTATTTTATTTTTGGGATTTAACTGTTGTTTGCTATTTCTATATTACGACAATATGTCGTACTAGACATCAATAATGTAATATTTGTTGCAATATACATCATACATTTTCGATATAGTATTTCAAGTTATGAAATTACTACCTTAAAATAATTTGTTAAAATAATTAGGAAAAAATAATATGTTAATGAAGTTAAAATCATCAACGAGGCTTTAAAAAAAGTGAATTACCAACTAAAAGAAGTATAAAATATGTCCACTAATACAACAACATACAATTCAGCTTTATAATCACAAAGAATGTAAAGTAAAAAGAAATTATATTTTTAAAATTCCATACAAAAATTAACTCTAGCATGAAGTGAAAACCCCGAAATTGCTACGGTCGAGTTATTTACTTACTGGACCAGTAAGTAACTCAACAAGAAAACCAGAAAAAAGGATGTTTCACACACAAGTTTCTTTAAATACACTACTACATCATATATTTATAAGTGTACACATGTGTGAGTGTGTGAATGTGCATAAGGATATGTAGAAAGTTGAAAGAAGTAGGAAAAAAAATTGAAGTCTATACGACATTTTGGGGAGTAATTAAACAGTTTCAATTCATTTATCAAACTAAAAATATAATTATTGTATGTTGCATACTTATAGGTTTAACTTCCTACTCTCATAAACATATATTTAGAATGAACAATGTAAGGGCTAAGATGCCAAGGTATACAATTTTTATCAGATATTGTGAGCTACGGAAAATTATTAAAGCTTTAAAAAGCATCCATAATATAAACGACAAAATTCACACAGCATCTGAGTTAGTTAGTTAGGTACAAATTCCATTGCACTTTTTTGGTCTCTGGTGTCTTCTCTTTAGAGGAGAGAAGCGTCTTGTCTTTTTTAAACAAAACTATTTTTATCTCATCTAACTACCACACATACGTATGTACATGCAAATATAATTTAGTTTACATACACACATTTTTGTATAAGAACAGAACATTAATATTAGAAATGCATTTGAGTGACTAGTGTCCATACTAAATAGTTACATACATTTTTATACTTTTTTCCTTATAAATCTACTATTCTTCTTTTTACATTTCTGCAATATATTTTTATATACGATCTAGCAATGTACTTGTTTTTCATTGAGTCTATGTGTTAGTTTTAGTAATTGATGTTGTTTATTTAACACTTAATTACCATTTAGTGTCTAAAGTTTTTTTGTAAACTGCCAGTCCTTGTTTTGCTACAAAATACTTTAATGTTTTCTTTATTTTTGTTGTAGAAAAGAATGGGAAAAAGTTCGCTTATATCTTTTTAAAAACTTGATGACCATTTTGTCTATTATTTTCTCATCTACACACTTAAGGCTACATAGTAAAAATCTACACTTCAAGCATAGTTAATGTTAGTTTGTTGGTTGTTATTATTTTTTATATGTTGTTTTTGTAGTTAACTTAATTACAAATGGAAGGACTAACTCATACTTAAATTTATTTTTATATACATTCATGTATTTTTTTTGGTGATTTTTAATTGTCTTGTAGTGTGTTGTTGGCCTTTTTAATGACTTTTATTACCGAAAAAGGTCCTTGGGTGTTTGGATGTGTTTTTAACATATTACATGAAGATATATATGTATGTAGTATATATAAATTGTTATATGTTTGTTTAACCATAATTATAAATGTATGCGTAATTGTAACCACACTCAATGGCAATCTTTGGCTCGTTTGTTGATTGCTTTACGACACCTTATGGGCTCATTTTCTTTTTATTTCTTACAACTTACAACACACATTCACTCTTATTAAATCTTTGTTTGCATACTTATACTGTAATAGTTAATTTGTTGTATAAAAAATATTTGTTTTAAACGCCTCTTGGTTTTTTATATACATATTAAAATTTGTTTCATACAGGTTTATTTGTGGTTTGAATATTTAAGAAAATTTACAAATTTGTTGTATTTCTATTAAGTTCTATTAAATTACACTCATTTAAAACTACTTTATAGCTGTGTCTTGTTATAAAAATCTAAAATCTTCAAATGCTACTTCTTGAATTTATATATTATTGAACATAGAAATATAAAGTTATTGATTGAATTTAAATTATTCTTCCAATGTTGCCTTTGAAATTTGTTATTATTCGTAATGGAAACTTAACAAAAGGCAGGTTTTGGTACAATTTTTATAAAAATTCGAGTATTACTTTTAAAAATGTTCTTTAAAAATTATATAAAAAATAAAATAGCGAAATGCTAATAAAACATAAACTAAATTAAAAATTTCTATAAAAGTTATCTAAATTTTTATTTAATATTGAATTTAGCACAAAGTTAAATTCAAAAACATTAAGATTGGGTTTGTGCTGATGTTTGTAACGCACAATAATATTAGTCCTATACTCACCTTAAAGTATACAAATCGGCTTAGAATAATTTTCTGAGTTGATTTAGCTATGTCGGTCCGTCTGTCCATGTAAACCTTGTAATCAAACTATAGATCGCAATTTTGAAGATATGTAATTCAATGATATTTGGTACATGGTCTTCTATTGTCCCAGAGACGAAGTCTATTGAAAATTGTTAACATCGGTCCATTACTTCACCTAGCCCTCATACAACTGAAACCCAGAATAGGGCTTGTAAACCTTGTGATTAAACTACAATGTAGGAGATAACTCAATGAAATTTGGCTCATGATATTCTGTGGTACCGAATATGAAGTCTTTTGAAAATGGTTAACATCGGTGCAATATTTCACCTAGTCCCCATACAACTTAACCCGACGAATAGGGCTTTTAAGTTCATACTTATGTTTAATAAACTCGTATCTCGACAAAAAGCCCTAAAAAAATCTAAACTAAATCCCATATTATTTTTGCAAGAGGTGTAGGGTATTATATGGTCGGCCTTGCCCGACTATAAATTTTTTGTTTCAAATGTGTTTATTAATACACATTTTAAAATTTATTTATTTAATCTATGGCACATCACGACGTATGATTGATATTGTAATTATTACCTATACGTACATGCAAACATTATGTATGTTCTGTTCACATGTTCAAGAATAAATTTTGATATAATATATATAATATATATACAATAATTTCATAGTTTTTCTGTGGAAAATCAGATTTTCAAAATGCACAAAATTTGAAAAATCAACACTTTAAGTAAGTTAAGTTAAAAAAAAACGAAATTCAACCTTTATGACACTATATAAAGTCAAGATTCAATATTTTATATTAATTTAATAAAATTTTTATTTAAATTACACTTATCATGGCATATTTATTGTACATTAAAGTAAAACGTTTTATTTAGCCTTTTAATTATTTTACACAGACACATAGTAGTGGATATATTGAATACATATGATATTAAACACAGTACCGAGTGACTCCTACTATTAGATGTGTCCATATAAATGACCATTTCATTGCTCGGCAAGACAAAATAAAAAGATGGGTGTATAAATTTACAATTTAATTTTGTTGTCTTATTTTACAATGAACTCATCAATAAGGGTGTGTATACAAGTGTCATCTTTTTGACATTTCAATTAGAGTTTAATCAGAGTTTATTGTTGTATCGATAGGGGTGGTACCTAATTGAAGGCTTAGAGAATACTACACAATACTGAAGAAATTTGAAAATAAACTACAAGTACAAGACACAACAACAATACCACCAACAAAATGACAGGTCGAAAGAAAACAATCATATTTATTGGTCCGTTATATAGAGTATGGGTGTTTTGTGTTATTTATGAACAATAAATTAAAATAACAATTAAATAATAAAAATATTTGAAATACTTAAGCAGTTATTACTTGGACTTTAAGAGAAATTTTTAAATTTTTTTACAGTTTATCCCCGTTAGCAGTAGTTTCGGTATGTCAACCTGTCATTGAACTTTAAACTAAAAAAAACTTTTTATATAAACTACTTACCACTTTAATTAATAAGTTGAAAAAGATAAAAATGTTTGAAAACAAATATAACATTTAAGAAAATTTCCCTAGTCTATCATAACTGCATCACATGGTTTGTTTTTCAAATGTCTGGTGTGGGTCCGCAAATAACAAGGAAAAAATACAATTTTCATTTAACTTAAACGAAAATAAAACCGTAACCAAGCAAGACCTCAGCTGTTTTAGAAAGCCTTGTACTTATTAAACTAAAATCCTTGTATGGTTGCATCTTTTTTTTTACATTTTGGTTCGTTTCATTTTGTTTTGCGCCTCAAAACAATAACGCAGAAATACAATACATTTCTATGTACATACATATTCGTATTCATAAACGGGAACAAGTAGCTCTATTACCCTGAGGGCCACAAAATAACAACTGTAGTAATATAATTTTTTTTGTAATATAACAGGGTTTTTAAAAATTTTATTGGTTAAATAAATGAAACAATAATCGCAGGACTTTTGCAAAAATTTTCTTTGACAAGATTTTAAAAGTTATAATTGGGCAAGTAAAATATTTCGATCTGATACTGTTATACCTATAGAACTACTGTGTACATATTTCTGGACCGTAGGACCATTGTTTTAATGGTATTTCAAGAATAGTTCTAGGATCGAATTTTTCTACAATTACTAAGAAATTCAAAGAAATTCCTGGATCGAAGAATCACTTCCTTTAATGTTCTCATTTTGAAAAAAAGTATTTATTCATTAATCTACCGAAGGACCTGTTCTCTAAATAAAACATATTGAGAATAAATCCTGGATCGCAGAACCGTTTCCATTTAAAAATTCTAATTTTACGAAAAAATTTAAAATATTTTAATAAAAACCATTTTAAGAATCACTCTGTTTGTTTTCTCCCAGTTCATCTTAAAATGTTGATGATGATGAAGCCAGTACGGTTTTGTATATGTTTCTACATTTTTTTTATATATATAAATTTCAATTTACTGTATTATTTTTATTAATATTTTTTTACTTCTTTTGCATTTGAAGAAATTCATATATTGTTCCACAAGCAAGTATACCAAACCACAATGTTGACAATATTTTGCTAACATGGTTTGCATTTTCCACCCACTATATTGGAACTACGAATACAAACCAGTGTGGTGTCTTTGAATTCCGTACTTGTTATTTGTGTTCCTTTTTTTTGAATCTTTGTTATGGCAGAACGTAATTGAATGTCTCAGGTGTTCGTCAGACTTATGCTAAGCCTTTCACGGGATTTTCCTAAGAGTTTTAGAGGAAAAATGTCTTTTTTATTCATTTATTCGCTGATTTTCTGGAAAGAAAAAAATAAAAGCAAAATATGTTTTATGAAATGTTGGAAGGTTTATAGAGAGGACTGTATATTTAATTGATATTTTATTTAACAAAATGAAACGGTTAAGGGTAATAAAGACAAAACTGTTTAATTGAGGCAAATGTAAATTAAAATTTTTAATTTAAATACAATATGCACACTACTGCAAGATACAGGTCAAAACAATATTTTTAGACGGTTTTGTGTAAAATAAAATTACTTTTAGTGTATATCATCATTAACTATAAAACTTAGCTTTCAAATATTTTTTAAGTAATTTCTGTACTTTTTTCTTAATAATATCATACTTCTGACTAAAAGTTATTTAAACTTCCACTTAATCTTTATTAACTTCCTATAAATATAATAAAAACCAATAAAACTTTATGAAATCACGTACAAAATGTCAATTTTATGAAACAAAATCATATAAAAATTCAATAAAAAATTATACAGAATTTTTACTAAACCATACAACAATAAAGATTTTTCTCCGACAACAATAAAATATGTACATTTGTGTAAAGAAAAGCACATAAAATCGTGTCTATTTTCATAAGTGTAGGATTAATTGCAAATATCTAAAATTTTTGTAAATATTAATAAATAAAAACATTAAAGTAATTAAATTTTGGTGGCCATAAAAAACATCCTTAACATATGCTACATTTTATACGATATTTTTCTGCCTTCATGCACACCACAGTATTCTTTGTTGTTTTCCTTTGGTAGCTTTTATTTACTAATATTTGGTTAATAAATTAACCACATAAGTTAAGTTTAGTATGAGTTTGAAATGCTGTTTTTGTTGTTTATTTATATACCCAGTTGTTTAGAAAAACGAAAATGAATAAATAAATAAAATAAGTAAAACATATGCATGAGTTTGTCTCAAATTTTCTTAACAAGATTTATGGTCTTCATAGTAATGAGAGGAAAAAACTTGATGCCAAAAAATATGCAACAATATTATGAAAAACTTATGGGTATAGAAGTAGTAGAGTTATTTACGAGTCATTTGAATAGGGATGAAATCAGAATCGGGGATGAAATCGACCATTGTATAAGGAGATTATAAAACATATAACTGGACTATGACTAGACTATGACTAGACTATGACTAGACTATGACTAGACTATGACTAGACTATGACTAGACTATGACTAGACTATGACTAGACTATGACTAGACTATGACTAGACTATGACTAGACTATGACTAGACTATGACTAGACTATGACTAGACTATGACTAGACTATGACTAGACTATGACTAGACTATGACTAGACTATGACTAGACTATGACTAGACTATGACTAGACTATGACTAGACTACAAATACTTAATCACTTTACTCACAGTATTTCGAAACCTCATCCATTCACACAATTTAAAAAAAGATTTATTAACAAACAACTAGAAATGAAGCAGAGGAAAGCTCAGCTATCCTCTCCTCAACTTACCTGTTCAGGAAGAGTACAATGAGATGTGTGTTTTTGAAAAGCTATGAACTTCTCGTATATTTTGTTTTTGTGTCTGCATATGGTGGGTAATATTATAATTTTTTGTTTCTTTTCAACTTTAATTAGTAAATTTTTCTTACGGTTCCTTTTTTTGTTTTTTCTCTTGTTTGTAATTAGTAAGAATCACATACACACTACTCATGTGTGGGAAGAATTTCATAATTAAAAAATACAAACATTTTTAAGTGGGGTTGTGATAAATTACACACCTTGTTATGCGGATGTTTGACTGAAGATGATAGAAATTCTGTTCTAAAATTTGTGTTCTAGAATTGTAATTTTTCAAAACTTTTAGAAGATAAGTTAACATTTTAATCAGTTTTGGGGAATATAGAAGAGTTTTTCCTTTTAGCGCTAGAAATATATTCAATTTGTTATGTTGTCATTGTTTAGTCAATGGGATTTAAAGTAGAATATAATTGGCATTTTTTCAGTAAAGGATTAGATATTATTTTTTTAAAATTTCATAATTTCTTAAACTCATACTATTGTTGTCTTCCAACACCTTCATTCAAATCAGTTTAAATTGTAAATTTTATTAAAACAAGATTTCCCTGTTAAAAATCAGTTTTAGTAGTAAAAGATTCATAGTTAGTCTAATTCAACTTTCTTATGGTCCAATAATTAAACGTTTATATAACTTAACTTAAACTTTTAACAATCTTTTCCAAAAACAATTTCAAACTCTTAACTCTTCAAGAAGTAATTGTTACATACTTTCAAAAATATGTATGTTGTATTAAAAGCTTTAACACACAAATTTAATTGTTTAAGTTTTTTTTGCTTTCCATATATTTCCCCGCCATTTAAGATTGTTTTAGCCATAACTTTTGTTCATAAATATCATGTAATACAAGTTTAAATTTCTTTTCTTAAACTTAAAAAAGAAGTGTATTAAATTTACTTCAAATTATTTTATTGCCCACATATCTTACGCACAACAATTCCCAAAAAACCCATTATATTTAGGCGTTAAGCGTGTTAAGGAAATAATGACACAAAAAACTTTGTGGTCTTTGCAACATTCTTTTGTTGTAGTTGTTATGTTGACGAAAGAAAAAACAACACAACAGTTTTCACTTTTAGTTTCAACAAAATACCGGATGTTATTAAAAACATATAACAAAACTTAGAATTCCATAAATACCAAAATAAAATGTAAGGAAGGACAAAATAGGTTAAGAAAGGAAAAGGATGCTGGCTGGTTGGTTGATGATATTTGTTGTCTGAACAATTTTATGGTTTCCGCTTAAATGATAATTTAGGGATCACATCCATTGTAGCTGTTGTTTGTTAGAGAATTTATATTAAACAAATAAAATAATTTAAAATATGTTTTTCTTTCTACTTTTTTTTATACACCCCCTCTTAGTTATTGTCCCTTTTAGAGCTTGGTTTCAATTTCATTTAATAAAATTTGGAAAATTATTACAAGAGAAGAATATCCTCTTTAAGAATTAATTAAAACATTTGTCTTAATTTCTAACACCTTCGACTGGCTGTTTGTGTTATATTTAAAAAGATGCGTTTTAATTAATACACAAACAAAATACACGTTTCGTTGTTTTATTTTTTTATAGTAAATTAATATAAATGTGTTTATTTTTGTGGGTGAGTTTTTCGTTAATGCGCTACACTTTGATTAGTGAAACTTTGAGGTATTTGTAACATGTTCATGCGTCTTGTAAACTTTAAGATCTTAAAATAGCAAATATGCTTTAACTGGATCCTTTTGACCTTGTTTCTTACCTAATTTAGTCTTATTTCTTACTTAGTTCAATCTTATTATTACTTAATTCAATTCGTTAAGAATTATTTTGCGATAATTTAAAACAAATGCTATTATCATATTTGCTTGTGTGTGTATATTAATAATTAAACTATTCTTGCTGAAAAGTTCTGGATTCATTAATTAAGTACGAATAGAGCCAATTCAAGATTCATTAAATTTTTTCATTTGTATTAACATCCCATTCGATATTAACTACTCAGAATACTTGACATTAATAGCGCCTATCAAATTCGTCTAATTCGCTAACAATCTCACCTAATCTACCTGATTTCACACTATTACCTCAGTAAGATGCAAAAGGCTTTTATAAGACAAAGCTTTTTTCTCTGCTATTTTATTTTTTGGGTTAATTTAATATATGTGGTATTCAACTTGTCTTGTCTTATGTTGCAAGTCTAACAAGAATTAATGGTTTTCATTGTGACACAATTACCGACTGACTCTACTGGCTAAAACTACTACTTCTACTTCATCCACTAACAATAACGTTTCGTTAAAGGTCACATCCATAATAAGACCAAGACTAAGAAAATTAAAACAAAACATAAAGAAGAAAATTAAATGACAAGGCCTAAAAATTACCTTAACTGCAGAAAACGACAATCAAAAAAGAAAAAATAAGGGGGAAGCTGCTACCTAGTTGCTACCGAAAAAATGTGGAAGTCAAGATAAACTTCACACCCTTATTTGTTGGACGACAAGAAATGAAGTAGAAAAAAAGTAAAATGTAATTGGGTACCATATGAAAACAACGTCAACGACGTAATTTTGCGACATTAAGTCGTGAAATTAATTTATGCCTGCAATTACGACGCGTCGTCAATAAAACACATTCATCTTGAGTACAAAAAGTTAATTGGCTTTTTTGCTTGCTTGAGTATGTTGAACGGGGGCGTGCTACCTCCGTCTTACATACATACGTAGCAAAATCCTATATATGAGGTATTTTAATAATAGACACAGTTCCAATAAAATATTACAGGGTGTTTGAATAACTGCCAGAAAATGCCGGACAAATTGAAAATTTGGATAATGAATCTGAATCTTTTTTACCGCCTATATTAGCCCAGTAAAATTAAAACGAAGTACTTACTTCCAAAAGGATAACATTTATTACCACTTTAAAAGTAGCTCCAAGTGAATTTGTTTACCTTCTGGAAGTGATGTTTATTAACTTCTAAAGAAGCGAAAAAATCCACCATTAATACATTACAGTGAATTTATTTAAAAATTGCGGTTGAAAGCACGATAATAAACTCTTTAACTTATTTGAAAAAAAAATAATAAAAAATCCGAAATCAATTTTTGAAAGAAAAAATCCAATTTTGTTTAAAATTTAAAATATATTTTTTTTTGTACTGAAATTTTTTGAATTAATTTAAATTTTATTTATGTTAATTACTTTTAAGTCAAATTGGTTGTTTTCCAAAATACTACAATTTCATTTCCTAATAACTTAAAAAAACATAAATTTATAAAAATAACATCCCTTCTATGACAAGCTTGTGTTAAAATCATCACTTCTTCAGGCCTTTTTCAGTACTTCTATGCAGTAAAATCTATTTCTTTTTCGCTTTTCTTGCTGGGTAGTATTACAACAGTAGCATTTCTTAAATTTTTTCCACTAAATGCAACACTCTGTAGTCCTCGAAAATATTTTGTGGTCTTTAACATTAAAAAGCAAAAAAAAAATAAAAAATTTCCATAATTTGTCGATTTTTATGCACAATGAGCAATAGATTCGATTTCTTTTTTCTATTCGTTATAATTAGTTTCACATACTCTACACAATCTATGTGCAGTCAATACAAGCAAATAAAAGTAAGACTGATCATAACACCAGACTAATACTTACGAAACCAACCTCTTAATTGGGTGCAAAATTTTTGTATAAAAACATTTTTATATTTTCAACACATATGGACGCAGCAAGTGAGTGTTGTGAATATTTTAATATTTGTGAATTAAAGTGAAAATAAAACACGTTTCATGTCTGTCTGTCTGTCTGAATGTAACGAAATTTTGTTATTGTAACCATAAAAATAATAAAAATTATGGTTAAACTACGTAAACCAATTAAAATTGAATGAAATCCTGCACACTGCCTGCCCCACCACCACAAATATCAGCAACCTAGCATCACCCACCACTATAATATTGGTATACCTGTACCTTTTATGTTTTAAACATATTGTTAATATTTATGGTGGAGTGCGTAATGGTCATCGTCCAAAACCACATTATGTGCATATGTATATATATATATTTGTAAATACTTACATATACTCCCGTTTAAATCATCTTCAAAATAGTTACAATCTCTTGTTTGTTTGAACGGCAGCATACAAATATTTTGGGGAGTATTTTTATTTTATCATCCTAATATTGTTATCTAGTTTTTATTGTATTTTATTATCATTTTATTTTTATCATTATTACCCATATACATGTAGTTAAATACATACATAAAGTGTATGGTTCTTGTCCCATTTCTTGATTTTACTTTTAAAATATCTTTGAACATTTAGTTATGGCAGGATTTACTTTTATTTAGTTTTAGTTGACCATATTTGTTGTATTTTAAGAAGGAAATGTTGTTTTTTATATCATTATAATTTGTTACGATGTTACCGTTACTAATTTGTAATATCATGGTCATTTTCTTGGGGAAATAGCAAACAAACAAAATAATATGACATTGAATATTATTTTTATGAAAATGTTTATATAAATAGATGTTGCATGTAGTTATTTTGCAAAATTTGCCTTTATGATAATACAGATTACATGTTTAATATACATATGGATACTTAAAATGACATTTATGAATGAGAAGATTGTCTATGCGAAATCAAGTAAATATATAGTTAATGTACTATATTTACATTTTACACTACTTTAGAAGGATTTAAGTACAATTATTACTGGAAATCCCAAAAAATGTAAAAAAACTATAAGAAAGTAAAAAACCATAATATTTTAATGATTTGATGTCATTAAAAAAAAATGTTGCAATTTTAAGTCGATAACTATTTCGAATTTTATAGATTGCAAACATTTTAATGAGAAACATTGGTACTTTCAGAATTGTTTATTTTGTTATAGTTTTAATTCTTTCAAATATTATGGAGAAGTAGTTGAGATAAAGATCTAAAGATCTAACAAAAATGAAAGTTTTAAATCTGTTATCAAATTTAGAGTTCTAGTCAAAAGTCTAATTTTAACATCTAAAAATCTTTGAATTTTTCTCATTTTTAATATCGCATTTTATAGGCTACACAACTTTAGTGGATTTATGCTGGTCTTAAAGTATACCAATCGGTTTAGATCGATTTTTGAGTCGATTTAGCTTTGTCCGTCAATGTAAACGTTACAATCAAACTACAGGTCGTAATTTTGAAGATAATTCAATAAAATCTGGTACATGATCTTCTATTGTCCCAAGGACGAAGCGCAATGAAATGGTTAACATCGGTCCACTATTTCACTTAGCCCCTTAGGCTTTAGATTCATAGGCTTTTAGGTTCATAATTATGTTTCATATACTCGTATCTTTACAAAAAGCTGTAAAACCATTTCCTATACTAGCCTTAATGACCCTCATGAATTTTATAATTATAGGGCCACATTTGATCTTAGCCCCTATAAAAACTCCCCTTCGAAATTGCACATAAATGTACACATTTTTATTGACTTCACTAAAATGAAGACAAGGTGCAATTCAACTTAAATGCTTATTTATTAACACTAAATCACATTTTATTTTTATATCTGTTATAGGGATTATATGGCGGCCTCGTCCTGCTATAATTTATTGATTAAGTTTAATAAATTATTTAAAATTTTATTTTTTTAATATTTAATTTATACAATTAATGTATTTATTCATTGCTTTGATTATACTTTTAATTGAAAAAAATTGTGTTTTTTTAGTTTTGATAAAATTTTGTTTTGACTTTATGCAATTATTTTCAAAATTGAAATGCATTCTCTGAACTAAAAATCAATTTTTTATTTTTATTCAATTTCAATCAATTTTCTTTGTAAAGAAAATCAATCAGCTCAAAGTGTACAACAGTTTCCAATATAGTTTGTACTTTTCGATAATAGAATCCATTTTATATTCCATACTAATATCAAGTCTCATAACTACATTATATACCTTTACAAAGCATAATAAACAACTTTTAATTACCTTATTTAAGAATTTTAAAGACGTTCCAACATAAAGAAACCAAAAATATATAATTTTTCCAGCAAAAAAATTTTGATTGACAAGTTAATTGAATTTCTTGGAAAAATTGCTAATTAACAATGCAGTCTTTTTGTGAGGCCCAACGCAACCCACTTTCCGATAAACAAAAATTATAGTAAAACTTGTTATAACATAAAAAAAAAGAAGAAACTCGATTTTTTTTCTAGAGAAACAATGAAATTTATCGTAATAAAGACAAGACAACTTTGTAAAAACATTATTTAAAAAAAGAGCTATAAGACAAAAAATAATTTTCCAAATTATTATTTTGATTGACGTCTTACAACTAACGAAAAGAAGACGAAGAAAATAATGTGTTTTTTGTTTTTGTTTTTGGAAGACATGATGAAATTTATCACATGAAAACAATACTCGTACGGGTAAAAATGAGAAAATTTTTAATAATAGAAAATTGTTTTTGATTCTTGATTATAGCATGATTTAATATGTATAAATTTTATGTATTTTATTAAAAATAACAATAATGCTTTTCTCTTGTTGTATTTTGGTGTTGATGATGTTTTTGTCAGTTACTTTTAAGATAATTTCACTTGAAAATGGAGTAAATGTACTGTATTTTCATCAACTTTTAATTAGCCTATGAACAAAAGTTTTTTTCTTTTTTCATTCATTTGTTCTTTTTTTCGTTGTGTTTTTTTACTCCTTGTTTTCATAGGGAAATATAATCCTTGCTGTTTTAAATGTTTCGATAGAAAAAATAAATAAACTTTTATGATGAGGTAGAAGTATTGTAATGTTAAAGGAAAATAAGTAATTTCGGATAGTGCTTTTTTTTGAGTAAAAATAGTTTATGGTGGAATTAAAAGCCTCTAAAAGTTTTGCTTATTTTGAAAAGTCGTATGAATCTCTATAATTGTTAAAGAGTAGTTCAAAATATTGGATCAATTTGATTTCCACGATCACAATAGAAGTCGTTTGTCTAACAACAATTAACTACTTTTACCTCCAACCAATATTTGGCAACTATTGTATTGTAATACTACAAAATGAACAAAAATTTTGTAAAGTTTTATAATTTTCGAGTAAATTTTATTATGCATTGTTTTATTTCATTTTTTTTCAATATTATTTTTATACATACAACTTTTATGTTGTTATTAAATTTCTATGTTCTGATTTCCATAGGAACTGTTTTATAAAACTCTAATAACCACTAGAGTTGAGTAAAATCAATTTTGACAGTTACCTGCAGCGTTACAAGAAAAACAAAATAAAAACAGAAATATTTTTGTTAAATAAATGCAAAAAAAGAAAAAACTAAAAGTTTTTATATATTAAGCCGTTTTACAGAGTGTGATATTTAATTTTCATATTCTCACTGGTTTTCATGGAGAATGTAAGGGCAGGAATGAAATAGCTTAAACAGTTTGGTCTAACTATGCACTCTACCTGTGGTAGTGAAATTTGATTTAATTATTTAACACAAAGTAGTAGAAGTTTTTACTAAATATAAAAAATGGTCCTTCGAACATAATTTCCAATAGTTTTAGGTCCATTATTTTAGAACGCTTTGAACCTGTCTGAGAAGTGTATTAATTATTATAGAAAAACATTTAATTTAATTAAAAGTTTTATTAGGTCCGAAGGACTAAAAGTTTCTTGACGAATAAGAAAGACTGAACGTTAGTCTTTCTTATTCGTCAAGAAACATTTAGTCCTTCGAACCTAATAAAACTTTTAACATTCAAAACTTATTATTTAAAAAATTTCAGTCAAGCCTTGGATTTGCTGGGTTTAGTTTTTTTTACGAGAATATTATGATAGCACCAGTTGTTAGCTTTTCATAGTTTACGTTTTGTTTTTGTTAAAAATTTTTTTTACACCAAAAAAACTTTTAGTTTTCTCATTGTAAATACTAGTTCATATAACAAAAACTATATGCCAACAACAATAAGCTTAAAATTGCTTAACAAAAGTTTTTTATATATAAAACTGATTTCAAACAAACTCCTGGACTGGCATCACTGCGTCAAATATTGCAGGTGTAAAGTAGGATAAAAAAAATAATAAGTTGGAACTTTTTAATAAATTTAAAGGGAAATTAAAAACTAAATTTTGAAAACTGGAAAAAATAAAAATTATAAAAATATAGGCTATAATGTGCAAAAATATTATTACTATGCATTAAAATTGAAAAATAAAAATGTCCTTAAAAATCTTATATTATAGAAAACATTTTAAATTGTCTATTCCTTAGTTGATGCATTATTTAGGTTTTGTATTATCTGCTTGTCAGCTAGTTCTATATTAATAATTGAAATTTTAAATAAAATTTATAACTTAATCAAATTGTGAACATTTCAAGAAACATCTTATTTTTTTTTTTTGCTTAATGTGTTCCTACAACTTTTTCAATTTATACTTTTTTGCATTTCTGACTTCACTCACAAAACTCTAGGTTTTTTTTCTTCAACATGCCCATAAAGTTTCCTTGTTTATTACCATATTTCAAAATGAAAATATTTACAAAAAATATAAACTTTAGAAAAAGTGTAAAACAATTTTTAAACTCTACTCATATGGGAGGTTTATGTGAAAATGTGTTCACGAATAATAAAAAAATAACAAAAGAGAAACTTCTTTATAAAAGTTTAAAGTAAAAGTAAAGTTTGCTGTATTTTTTCAATAATTTAATGAAACAAAATTTTCTCTGAAGAATTGTTCGCTAGAAAAGATTTTCGTCATATTACATAATATGATTATTTTGTAATAAATAGGCATTTCTCTTAAGTAATTTATGTGTAAAGGATTTAAGTAAATTTTAATCAATTCGTAATGTTTTTAACCGAACGGGTAGTCTTAAAACAAGAACGGCTTGGTTAAGTATGAAAATCTAATTTAAGTTTTTTTGTTAAAGCGATCTCTATATTGATGTACTTAAGTACATGACATTTTTTTGTTTGACTTAAGCTCAAAAATGCGTACTTGATTTATGATGGAAATATAATTGATTTAAGCGTGCAAATGATTTAATGATCCCAAAATGCGCTTGATTTAAGTTCAAATTTAGAAGTTCGGGTTTTCTTAAAAGAAGTGCGGCTTAGTCTTTTTAATCTTGACTTACTTTTGTTAAAGTTTTATTTTTTTGTTTTGATTGAAGCTTAAATCATACTTGATTTGCGATGAAAATAAAATTGATTAAATGTTGCAAGTTATTGAATTACTCCCAAAATCGGCTTGATTAATTTCAGTATTATGACCAATTCACGAAAAACGTTAGATAGATAGATAGATAGATAGATAGATAGATAGATAGATAGATAGATAGATAGAAAGATAGATAGATAGATGGATGGATAGATGGATAGATGGATAGATGGATAGATAGATAGATAGATAGATAGATAGATAGATAGATAGATAGATAGATAAATAGATAGATAGATAGATAGATAGATAGATAGATAGATAGATAGATAGATAGATAGATAGATAGATAGATAGATAGATAGATAGATAGGTAGATAGATAGATAGATAGATAGATAGATAGATAGATAGATAGATAGATAGATAGATAGATAGATAGATAGATAGATAGATAGATAGATAGATAGATAGATAGATAGATAGATAGATAGATAGATAAATAGATAGATAGATGGATAGATAGATAGATAGATAGATAGATAGATAGATAGATAGATAGATAGATAGATAAATAAATAAATAGATAGATAGATAGATAGATAGATAGATAGATAGATAGATAGATATATAGATAGATAGTTACAATATTGCACTGCCATTACAATGTATAATACTGTAATGATGATGATCAGTTTTTTATGGAGAAATTTTTGGTTATGCAATTTTATAGAGAACACTGTTTCAATTTCATACATTAAAATATTACGAAAATATAACTTAACAATTGTCTCTATAATGATTTAAATTAATCTTTAAAACTTTTGGAAGAAGTTTAACATGTTTTCTAATTTGAAAAACTATTAATTTTCTTACATTATTTAATGAAATTTGAGCTTAAATATATTATTTTACTTATATTAGGCCTTAAGAATATCTTCTTAATTAATATTAAAAATATTGTATTTATCTTTTTATTTCGAAACAACAACAGCAATAATAAGAACATCAACAAAAAACCCCTGATAATGACATCTAATTTGTTTAATTAGAAGACCACAAGACATTGTATATTCTTACGTTTGTATTGTTTTGCATTTGACATGATAAAATGTAATTGTAAAATCCCCAAAATGCACTTACTTAAGTAATTGCTAACCATGCATACTTGTAGTATGAATGTATGTATAGGTAGTTTATGCAACATAAAATTTGTAACTACATGTAAACTTTAGCTAGACGTTTAAGTATCTAAGAGTAGTTATATATGTATATGTAAAACATTTTAAAATAAATGACACTCTGAACATCATAACATCAATCTTACATTGACAACATACTAGAAATAATCTGTAGTTGCATGCTGCCTGACCAGCTTGGCTGTTGGTCTTGTTGCAACAATATAACAAGAACATCACAGCCACAACGAAAAATTAATGGTCAAAAATGTATTCTTAAGGGAATTTGTTTGTGTGACTTGGGTTGAGGTTACATTGGAAGATAATGAGCAGAGTTATTGTAACCAAAATGTAATATAATAAGCAAAATGAGATCTTAGACCTTGTGCTGTTGTATACCTTATATAGTATAACAGAGTTTGTTAGTTTAAATGTATCTACATATATAAACAATTAAAAAACCTTTTTCGTAAATGCATTTATATGACTACATACAATTATAAGCCACAAAATTGTATTAACTTCTAAAACCTACTCTTAACAACAGCAACACACGCATGTACACTTTTCGCACATTAAATTGCAACAGCAGACAGTGGAACGGATATTAGTGATTATTAATATTTTCTTTATACTATATGCTAATCAATGGGATTCATTGCTAGATCATTTTGGTCCAATGTAAACAAATCTCATTGTGTTATGAGATCAGCACCTTAAATTATAACAATTAGCATAGAATTACTTTTTGAGTCGATTAAGCTATATCAGTCTGTATGTGTTAGTTGTTTTTTGTTGATCTTCAAAACTAATGAAATCTTGAGTTACAGTTGTTATCATTCAACTCCCACTGTTCCCAACTACATACATATTTTCCAAATGTGTGTTCAAGTATTTATGTTTGTGTGAGATATATAGATACAAATTACAGGTAATATTATTTGGTTGCAACATACCTCTAACATGCCTCTATTTTGTTTGTACGATTCTTGCGTGTGTAGGTTTGAATGTGTGCAATACATGTGTATATTTGTTGCAACATTTACATGCCATGTAATGTAAACAACATTTTGATTACTCGTGCCACACACATTCATAAACACATATTTAGTATTTCAATGTATGTACGCGTACATGTGTACATTTGTTTGCCTATGTTTTTGTTTTAGTTGGTTAGCCTCATTTTGTGGCCATTGTTTAGTTGACCAAAAATCTAAAAAGCTTTACTTGTTTTTAGGCCTATTCGATATTCAGACGTATGCGTTTGTGTGTGTGTATTTGTTAGTAAAATGAGTGTTTTAGCTTTTCTGAACAGTGGCCATAAGCGTTTGTGCATTTGGTTGTAATTATGTTAATGCTTAGGTGGTGACAATTTAGTGACACCAATGATCTGTTTAAATAAATCTTTAAATATGCCTCATTTAACCAACATAAAAACAACACAAGAACGATATGCATACATGCTCCTTTTCTGATGTATATACATACAACATGTTTTGCAGCAAATAAGATATTGGTGATTTTAAGAATTGAGTTCTTGTTGAAGTACAGTTTTTTTTTGATTTGTGTTATCTATCCAAAAGATCGAAGTAGGCATTTGATTGGAAAACACATTAGATATTGTCCATAAAAACAATTCATATGCAAGAAGGAAAAACAAAACTTACAAAGACTTTTTTGTTGGAAGTTTCTTTATTGATTTACAGCGGCTTAATTAATTTTTATCAACTTTTGAAAGGAAACAAAGTCACAAGTTTTCTATTTATACCCTACACCACTATGGTGGGAATGCACTAAATATTAGTACTATACCCACCTTAAAGGGTCAGAATCAGTCCATGTAAACGTTGTTATCAAAGTCAGATCGCAATTTTCAAGATACTTTGATGAAATTTGGCCCAAGGACGAAGCCTAATGAAAATGGTTAAAATCAGTTCATTATTTCAGCTATCCCCAATACAATTTAATCCCCGAAAAGGTCTTTTGAGCTCATAATTACGTATAATATAATTGTATCAGGATAAAAGTTCGCACAAATAAGTTTTATATAAGCCTTGATGACCTTGCCGAATTTCGAAACGATCGGGTTTCTTTTGACCCTAGCTCCCACAAAGCCAATTTCTGAAAGTGACTTGAATATCCGCAATTATTAACACAGTTATTGCTATTAAATTAAACACAGACAAATCTAATATAAATGTAAATCTACTCAGTCTATTTTATCGAGATCGGTCCATATTTGCTATTCCCCATACAAATTGCTTAAATAAATTGGAATTTAATAATCAAGATAAATGCTTTATTATAAAAAAAAATAAATCACATTTCATATTTATAGGGTATCATATGGTCGACCATGAGCGACCTTACTTGTTTTTTGTGTGAACTTATGAATAAGATATTTATACGTTTCAGAGCAATTGCGAAATTTCGACATGTTATCGCATATTTTTGAATATTTTATTATTTAATTTTAATATTTAAATTATTTTTGATATTTTATGATTTATTTTTAAAATTTAAAAAAAAAATAATTTTGATATATTTTTTCGAAATTTTCACTTTTTTTTGAAATTTGTTATTTAAACGTAGAATGGAATCTCACTAAACTTTTACAAATAAATTTCTTAACAGAAATTTTAGACTTTAAACAAATTTTAAAACTTATCTTAAGCATTTTTAGAGAATATCATTGAAAAGTGTTCAGTAAAATAACCAGCAAAAACTTACATTGAAAAGTAAAGAGTTTACATACTAAAATTTAGTATTTTAAGTCATTATTTTAATATAGAGATGACATTTGATTACTTATTGCGATCATCTGCAAATAGTATGTTAAGGAAAAAAAAAAAAACAAGTACAAACATAACATATAATTTGAAAGTCATTACTAGAATGCTCCTAAGTAAGGCAGACATTGAAAAGTATGTTATTGAGTAAGTACAAGTCATTACCATGTTTTATCTCGGTAGTTTAGTCTTATTAAATTTATGTCCTTTCCAAGCTTTATGAAACAATAATAAAGACAAAATTAGATTACTCCAGTTTGAACTCGGATTATGTAAGAAAAATTTCAACATACTTAAAATTTATAAGTTAGGAAAACACTCTTTATATAACCTAATATAAAAATGCAGTATATAAATTTCATTTACATTGAATATTTATCTATGTATACATGTACGTTACAAATATTTATACAGGTTGTTATAGGACTTTTTTATATTTCTAACCAAAAATTTAGTCTTATTGTATTCACCATAAAATTAACTTTTATAAAATATACATTTGAATGTACATATGTATATCCTTTCTTTGGTTAAAATTTCTCCATACATATAATAAGTACATAGTTAGTTTATTGTATGAGCACTTCTTCATTTGCAGCTCATTTATTTCAAAGATTGTGGCTTATTATTTGACCATAAGTATGTAATTTGTAAGAACATATTAAGAATAAATATATTTAATGATAGACCTTAACTTTGTTGAATGTTAAGAATGTTACTTAATTTCATTATAGACATTAGCCTCAAATAATCGTAAATAAAGGTTGTTTTTATAGAACATATAAATGTTTATAATTAAAATATGTTTTTAATTTTTGTTTAGTAGGATGTTTTTGAATGGTATTTTAACCCCTTAGAATAGGCAATAAATAATTGAAATTTTAAATGTTAATTGTTTTAATTAAATTTTTTCTAATTTTCTGTTTCTTTTAGTGTTTTGTGAAAAAAGTGTTTAAAGTATTAAATAAGAAATCTTAAGTCTCCAAATAATACTTATAGTTGATCACGGGTGAGTTTTTTTATTTATATTAATATATAGAATTAGTTTACTTAAGGCTTAAAATAGAAAATTACACAGTTTAGTAAATGTAATATAAATGGCCCTCCCCATACTTTTACAATCCTTTAAATAATCCTTATCAAAATTTGAAAATTTTAATGACTTTGATTTTTTCAAAGAAATACCATAACTATTTACCACCACCTAAAATTTACAAAAAACTTTTATTGTTTTCCAAATATTACGCTTTAAATATAATTTGGTATTAAATTTCTATGGTTCTTTATAATTAAAACAACAACAACAAGGACAACATTATATTAAAACACCAGCGAAAAGCCCAACAGTATTTAGAAAAAAGATAAGCTTCCTAAAACTCGTAACGGTTGGTTATTAAATCAAGTTAATAACTTTCCAAAGGCAATAAAACTGTCAAAGTGATAACACATTCTTTGTTACGAAAGTTTAAAGAAATCTCAATGAGTTCTTCTATATTTTGGCAAAAAGGAGGTTGAGCTTGATGGTGGTAATACAATGAAGAAAGAGTGTATTTTGTTTTCCTACTTTCTTATCTAAGGTATATCAAATGGTATTTAAAATATTTTCCAAATAAAATTAAAAGCAAATGTAATTAAAATTTATAAAAAGAAGAAAGTTATATTGTGCTCGAATCCTCAAATACTTTTAATAAGAAAATGAGATGTGAGGAGATAGTATGTACCTACAGAAGATATTTGAAATTGTAAAGGTGTGAGTTTGGGGTGTTGGGCAGTAAAATGTAATTTGATTTTAAAATTTAGTGTTAATAAAGTAGTAAATAGACTTTTGTTTGTTGTATACGAAATATTTTAAATTGTAAAAATATTTAACAGTCAGACAATAGTCACTGAAGACTTTTTTAGGAATATCTAAGAACCTATAGTTTGCAGAAACGAAGAAAGTTTATATTTATGTAACTATCGGGCCTGTTGTGAGCTGGTAATTAGTTATGTACTCTTATAGTTTAAAAAGGTCATAATTTTAACTTTTCAGTACATATCGCCCCTTTGGCTTTCGGAAAATGGTTTAAACTTTATTTATCTAATTCCATTAGATGATGGTTCCGATGACCCCTCCTATGTAGAAGAAACTGCATTGATATCATGACATTGTATTCATTGATCCAAATAATCTTCGTCTCTTCATACAGGAGTTCCTCGTTTTGACTGCTTGCAAGGTTTTTTCCACTACGTTTTGTTAACTTTCGGAGTCCAATACCAATTTTATAATTTAACATAATCTGTCTCAGCTGACATAACTTATTCTGTATAATTAGCTCTACTAAAAGTATTTAACGTTGTCCTTAATTACTTTAAGATTTTTGAATAAAATAACTACAGTAACATTTCGTGCGTGGTTGATTTTGTAAAAAAAAACTTTCTTAATTATATTCATAAATATATTAATAGCTACATGTGTGTGTAGAAAGAGAAGAGTTCACGAAAAATATTTTCTTTTAATTTTACCAGTTTATTTATTTTTTTCATTAAAACTTAACTATGATCACTAACAGCTGGCAATAAATAGTTTATTTTGAAATGTTCCAATTACTGTCATATTTAGAGCGCGCTTGATTGTGAGCCATTCTAATGTATATGAGTCCTTTACTCCTGTCTCGTTTATTTTTTATCACACAAATGTGTACTTGACACTTGTACTTGTTTCCTTTTTTTGTTTATTTGTTTGTTATACACTTTGTTTCCGTTGCTGTTGTAAGAGCATGTTTGACTGCTGGTTGTATATCTCTCCTTGTGTTATTCGACATTTCGTAACTCCCTACCCCATCGAAATATTTCTCTTGCTGTACGTGTCATTAATCACAAGATTTTCATGAATACATCAGTTGTTAGTTACCAAAAAAATACATACACAGATACATATACAGCAAACAAACGTAAATTTTCTTCATATTTAATCCTTTTACTTTGAATATGAACAAAAGGGAACTGAAGAAAAGTTAACAGTTTTTGTACAATACCTATATACATATGTATGTAAGTATTTATCATTTTCATTGTAATAAAAAGTGTAAATTGTCATTTAGATAAAATGAAAAGAAATATAAAAATGTTGTCAATGTTAAAATACAGAGAAGTACATATTTCTGTCAGTTTTCATGGGATAAGATGGGGTAGTAGTTTGTTATGATATGGTTTTAATGCAGGTGTCAAATCCATGATTATTTTAAAGACAATTTGCATTACTAATTGATAAATAAATTGACTTGGGACATAAATTTGCTTTAAAACTTGATGGTGTTATTTCAGATGATTATTCAGAACTCTCAGAAATCATATTTACAAGAAAGTATGAGGAATTAAACATAGTGAGGTTTTATGGTAAATAACGGTTAGGTTATAAAGAAAGCTTATGATTTAGAGAGAACACTTGGATGCCACTTTGAATTATTTACACTAAAAACTTAATTTTTCAAGATTTAAAATTTAAAAAGTAATCTCAATCTTCGGAATATATAGTGTCATATCAGTGTTTAAAAGTGAGTTTTGACATTCTAGTCATTTTGTGAAGTGGAGTTTGTATGGACGCCAGAAATGAGGCCCGATAACTATAAAAATCAATAGTGTCATTAAAAGTTCTATAAAACTTAGATTGTTAACATAAAAGAACATTTAACTTAGATTAGAATTAAAGTATGTGCTAAATTTTATTAAATTACTTTGAAAATTGCGAGCTGTAGTTTGCGCAGGAGCTTTACATGGACGCAAAGACAGACGGATGAATGTACAGACACAGCTTAATCAATTCAGAGAGTGATTCTGAATCGACTAGTATACTTTAATGTGGGTGTAGAGCCAATACTTTTGGATGTTACAAACAGCACTATAGATGTAAAAATAAACATGGAGATCATTTTTTAAAATTATACTGAGGTCTATCACTAATAGTTAACTCAGGACCAATGTAAAAATATATGTAATTTGAAAAATATTAAAAAAAATAAATTAAAAATTATCAAACTATTAAAACATACGCGAAAAGATTAAAAAATGCTCTTATGAGTAAAACATCCCCAAATATGTACCAAAATTCTTTAATTAAAATATTATTATTATCTACAACATTTTCTAATTAGTAACTATAATAATAAAAATAAATCCAATCTGAAAAATTTGATAACCGTAGATGTGTTCATTAAAATTTTACTAATTTACTGTTGGATTATTTACATTTTTTTCAATATCTATTCGAAATATTGAAACTGTAAACTTTTATGAGCTGAAACTTATTCTTACTGTTTGACTTTTTGTTAAGTTCACTTAATTAAGTAATTTTTCACAGAAATGTTATCTCATATTCCCTAAAGGCAAAAAATTGATAAAAACAAAATTTGTAACAATAATATACAAAGATAGAGGTAAAATATTAAACCTTTTATGCCAAGTTAGATTTCTTAAAAAAAATTACTTATTGTTGCCTAGTCTAAGGAGAACATCAGTCAATGTTGTGGCTTCGTTTATGCCACAATAATGTTTCCCTTTTTTCGGTAGCATAAAGGGGTAACGAAACTTATTTGTAGGCATTGGATTACAATCAATGACTTGTGGTAGATGGCTTCATGCCGGAATTTTGTATCTATTTCAGTGCATTAAAATGTGGCTAAGGGTGTGTGGCCAGTATAAGTAGTAGCCAGTTTAATTTGCGTTTTTTTAATCTGTATATGATATAACTCAAACAATGATAAATCCATATAAAAGTAAACAAATAAAAACTTAAATTTCTTTCCTTAATGGTTTATCATATATAAAACAGACCATACGCAACGAACAAATGTAATGTAAGTAATTTAAATATTTCGCATCACAAGTCATTTCGCGGCCTATTAAAATCAGCCATTAAACGAGTCAGCATTATTTTCACGCAGCTTAAATTGCGTCACACCCATAGTTTTAACGCTTTTCATCGTATCCTTCAACTTTTCATATATTTACATCCAATATACACCCACAAACCACCACCATCATTATCATTTGGTAGTACTACTATGTAGTTCTTTTACTGGCACTACTGCTACCACTGCTATGTTACGATTATCATCACCATTGTATGATGATACATTAAAACATCTACATCGGTAAGCCATTAACGGCTGTAAAGGAAGGCTCTTAAAAACCATTGCTGTAGCCATAACGGCACCAATTTCTCATAATCTTCATTGAAATTGAATCGGTTTGGTTTTCGTAATGTTTATATATTTCTTTCCTTATGGGCCATCATTCTAGCAGTGATACACTTAAAGAAAAGTAAATTGAAAAGTAATAACTTTAATTATTTAAACTTAATAGGTTTAAAGTATTTTCATTATGAAAATGCTGTTTTTCAGTAAATTTAAAAATATTTAAAATAAGAGTTAAGTCTTAATAAAAAAAACTCCGAGTTTTCAGTTTATTATTATATAGCTATTTTGATTACGATATTCTCTTCGGTGCTTTCGTTGGCTGTTTGAAGGTCGTTATGCGCCCCATAGATACGGTAAAGGAGTACAAAACAGATATTGACCTAAGTGTATATCTTTTCATTTAAACTAACTTAGTTAAAAGTTTTTTTTCAATTAAAAATGTTTCTTTAAGTGTATATTCATGAAATACTATTCCACCATCTCTCTCCATATATTTGTGTAAAACACTACTATACTTTTAGGCGCGTTAATTGGCATCAATGTTTTCCTACGTTCATTTTTCTTCTTGCCTTTTTCGACCATTAGCTCAAACAATTTTAAGCGGATTTCTTAACAGTTTTTTTTTGGTGTTGCTTTTTTTGTTGTTGTTTTTTAAAGCTAAATACTTTTTGTATAGAAGTATTTGAGTGTGTGCGTCTTCTATTATGTATACGAGTGTATTTGCCTGGATATTTAAATATTTGTATTGGCTACTTGAGGCGTGTTGGTTCACGCCTTAAAGAAATTAACTGTATTGCTTTAACGTGTTGGTATTTACTGCTTCAACTTTTCGACTTAAATATTTGTAATTCAAGAGTAATATTAGTTGAATAATTTTTCTACTTTCTTTAAATACTTTGTTTGATTTCAGTTTTAAGTAGGGAATCTTCTACTCTAGCTTCGATCTAAAGAAATTTTTCAAAACGAAATATGATGGCGTCAGTTATTTGTATATCTTATATCTAATATAGCATAATATTAGTCATTATTTAAATTCCAAATGCTTATTCAATGATTTTTTTGTTTTGTTTTTCATTTCTATTCCATGTAAGAAATCATTTTAAGTTGACAAAGTTTTTTTTTGCTTTATAAGTGGATTTATAGGAATTTTTGGTTTATGTTTAGGTTGGGAACTCAGAGGATATGAAATTTTGCTATTGATGAAATTTTATTAGCAGAACAGGAATAATTTTATATTTAAAATGACAAAACTGATAGTGTTATAGCCGCTAGATCGATATTATTGAAATGTTCAAATGGTCGCCCTGCGTGTGCTCTATTTTACTTAAAAATTTAAAATAGACGAGGTGCCACGCCCACATTTGTACAAAGTATTAATTGTAATATATTTTAATTGTCTAAATTTTGCACAGACGACTTTAACATTTGCATTAATATTATCGAAAAAGTCGTGAATCAATAAGTAGTGGGAGTATAACATTCCACGACTACTTTTGATAGCTCATACCAGAATTTCTAAATATTTAATCCATAATCCTCAAATTGTGTTAAGGTATTTTTAGTCGCAATATGTGGTCGATTAAAAAAGGGCGTGGTACCTCCCATATGAAGCAAATTCTAAAATCTCCATATCTGGGAATTAAATTTGATATGTTGATAACATTTAAAAAAAAATTATATATCTGATAATCCTATAGAACCTCAATTCTGTACAAGTACAAAAAAGGACGGATCAATAAAAGTGGCCGGGCTATATTTTCCTGTAGCTCGCATATTTCAAGACTGCAATAGTTAGAGTCATCAAATTTTGTACGAGACAATTTTTTTCCACTAATTCCACGTAATCTCTTCGGAAATCCTTAGCATACTTAAAATTCGTTTTAGTTCTATTGTTTTCTTAACATATCTTTAGGTTTTCCTTTAGCTCTAATTCAATTCTTTGTAAAGATTTTTATCGCAATACATACATATTTTGTAAGTTATTTTTCTTTTTTTTTTGGTATGTTATTAGTTTAATTGGAATTTTTCTCTTATTTATTCCAATTTCTTTGCAAACAGTTGTTGTATATTTTTTTTTGCTGTTGTTAACACGATGTATAAATATTTTGTTTTGTTATTGCATACTTTTGTGCTGGTATTTCTTCAATTCGTATTTATTTTACAAATCAACAAAATATGCGAGAATTATAATGAAGAATGTGCTTGAGATTTAATTCTTTTATTCGGTTGAGAGGAGGCACAAACTTGAGTTATTTAAGAAGTTTTTTAACAATTTAATAAAAACTAAGTTTTGCAAATATGTAACTTTAAGACATTTGGTTATTAGAAGTTTTTAAAAATATTATGCTGTAGTAAACATTACATACATATGCATATTCATATGTATAATTTAAGTCCTATAATTTAAATCAATTTTTATATTCCCTACCTGTATCTATTACATGTTATTTATAGCTTAATTTGCCTATGATTATATCACCCAATCTTATTCATAATATAACAAATCTAAATACCATTTAAATCTATTAATAAATATTTGATTTCCATTTATAAAAAATACGCTCGTAAAAAAAGTTATTTCAATTCTTTGACTTTATAAAAGAGAAATATACTCAAAAATAATCACTACATCAAGAGAACATAAAAATAAAATTCTTTACAACAATATTAATATAAAAATAATCATAAAAACCCAAAAGATTACAAACGGAAAAAATACTCATAAAATAAAATCCAACCATATTACATCAACACTTCAAACAAACAAACGAAGAAAAAACCACACAGTCAAACGGAATGAGCACTCGTCAAACAGTGTCATCATCATCAAAATCATCAACATAATCGTAAAAATAATGGGGAAAATGTGAATGCAAGTAAACAGATTCTTAAAGTCGTAAATATAACACCATGTTATCCTGCTCCTCGTGCTCCCGAACTTTACGAGTTCACATACAGTTGGCCAACAAGTGTTAGCGAGTAATTGTATGAAGAGGTAATGTTTGAGGGGGAAGGGTGACAATACAGGAAAACGCAGATGAAAAGCTTTATTTGTTTTTAGTATCAATTTGACACATTTTTTTTACAACTTCCGAAAACAAACAACACAACAAAGATTTTCCTGCACATGAAAACAAACAGCATCAAAAACAACAATAGGGTCATAAACTCTAATCTTCATGGTTTTATTAGAAATGAGAGCAAACGCAAAAGCATCAACCAAATGTATACATTAGGAAAATGAATAAAAATTGTGGCACAACTACTACTGCTACTACTGTTGGTTAGTGTAATTTTGAAGTTATTATTATTACTATTACTTTTATACTATTGTTGACGCCAATTAACAACGGATGTATCAATTTTTACAACTGTTACATTGACATTTGTGTTGACACTTAAAACATCAGGAAACTGCGCTTGATTTTTTTGATAGACAAAATTTTAAAATGCACTTATAAGTTTTGGTTTAATTGTAGTGTTTCATACGAGGTGGGATGCATACGAGAGCAAAGCATACGGAAATATTCCTTCACTATGTCTACAGCTCATTAGTGACGAAAATATTAGGTCAATTTTTTCTAGAGATATGGTAGAATAACTCAACAGATAAATCCATACAAAACTATCCATTGCACCTCAAAACTATTACAAGACAGCATTATATCAGCAACCTTAAGATGTTGCTTTTAAAAGTCCGTAGTGATGTTGCAACTGATACTGCATTAAAACTGATCGTTCACTGGGCGTCCACTTATTACAAATTTCTGTATAAAATTACATAAAAGCTTTTACATCAAATATTAGCTTCCGACATGATTTCATGGCTTATCATGGCCATGTTCAAGTTGTTATTCACAGAAGAGAAATCAATAAATTAGAAAATTAAATCATGTTCAGGCCTCAATAGTAACTTTAAGCTAAAAAAATAAAAATCTAAAACAGGAACTTCTTTTGGAAAAAGAAAACCCCCAAAATTGGCTTTATGGGGCTACCCTCTGGCCCACATTCCGCCCTCAATCATCTAAAACATGTAAAATTTCATTGCGATATATCCAATAGTTTGAAAGATACGGAATTATTTCCAAAAATAAAAGTTTCTAAACCCCGGTGCGTTGTCTGTGTGCTATAGTCATAAATGTAAGTTCTTCATCAAAATTTTAATAATTTTATAACTTTAATAATTTCCAGAAGTTTCTTTTTTAAAATAAGTCAAATCGGTCCATAAAATACTGAAATATGGCAATATTACAAAACAAATCATAAAACTATGACTTTTTTCTAAACTTCTTGATTATGTTTGTTAAGAATTGAAAAAAAAATTCCTACAAGTTTTTTATTCTTTTAAGATCAAACTCGGATGAGAATTTAAATTTAAAACTTCATATAGCTCCCATAGAAATGTTCTCATTACCGGAAAATGGTTTTGATGTTAATATAAAACCTGAACCGGTACATAACACGTCCAAATCAATCTGCGTTTTTTTCGGACTTATTTATGGTATCGCGATAAAATTTAACAACATATAAGGCCCTAAATCGAAAGTGGCAATTTCAATTATCGAACAGGTGACATTTTTTTCCAAACGAGTACAAGATATCGGTAAATTTTGTAAGTGTAAATTTTAATTAACGAACAGGTGGCATATCTTCCGATAGAAAACAAATTGGTAAAGTAAATCATTTTTATCCTAGTTTTTTTTAAAAAAATATCAGAACCTCATAAAAAACTACCCTCGTACCTCTTCTAACAGTCATTGTAATGACAGTGATGAGAGATCGTAAAAATTTCACTATAAACAAAAACACAAACCGAATGTGTGTGTGTGTTCCATAAAGTGGGTGTTTGTTGTATATGTGTGTTAAACACTTTAATAAAATGTTTGTCACCGGATAAACAATTAAATTAAGGTTTCGAATGAAACATAAAAAACTCGTAAAAATCCCATAAACTTTCACCAAAACCCTACAGAAAAGGACATTTCTATTATTTGCACCAAAACAATAGATGTGGTTGGTCTTAGCATGTATACCGTTGTATTTAGAAAGCTGTTCAGTTGGTTGTCTTTAGAGTCGTAAAAATGTACTCTTTAAGCTTTTCATCACATCAAGTCGTATGATGTTGATGAGCAAAAGGATAATAAAATATATATATAGTCGAATAAAATGAATTTGAGTTGATGGTAAGTCATCAAAGACACAAACACATTCTCTCTATCATCATTTAAGCTATTAAAATAAGAGAGTGACATTTAAGTCCACTTAGCATATGTTTTTATATAGTATTTAATATACATATGTGTGTTTGTGTATGTAAGAGTGTCTCAAGAGGAAGTCGTAAAAAAGGAGTCAAATAATAGTTAACACTGTGATAAGTCGCCATGTTAATGATAATAAAATTATAATTTCATTTCATATAAAGTAGAAAAAAAAATAATAATAAAGAGAGTAAGTGCGAGAGAGTTAAACGATAGTACTTAAAAATATTTTTACGAGCTCCCAAGTATTATGTTTATTATTAAGTTGTCATTGTTGTGGATAATTGACATTTAGGGACCTTTCGGTCTCAAAAGGGGGTGCGAACAAACGGCCAGCTAATAAAAATTATAACAACAACGAAAAATAAAGAAATAAACTTAAGAACATTTAAAATGAAATTAAATGTTTTATAATGCTACTTAAAATAATTATTTTTAAATAATTATTGAATTAAAAAAGTGTATTTAAGAAAATTACAAACAATTTTATTTTTTTATTACATGTTTTACAACTTCTTTCTTAAAATTCAATTACTATTTCCTCTTTTTACTTTTTATCTTCTAAATGACCATTTTTTACTTTTTCTGTCTATAAAATTTAAAAATTTACATTTTTCCCATCTTTACATTTATTTTATCAGTCTGTGGAATTCGTTCTTTCATTATTAAGAATGAACCAAAAAAAAAGAAAGAAACAAGAAATGTGACTTTATTGTTCTATTTACACTTTAAATAAACGATACAAAATACAATTTGAAACAATTTCTTTGCAATGAAAATGTTTTGTGGTTTTTGCCCTTTTTGGAAAATTGTTTATTTTATATTTTTTGTTACTTTTAGTTAGGAGTAGCAAACGTGGCCAGACAGTTTTTATGACAGCCACAAAATCTTTGTGTAAATGCTAAAATTTAATTTTATTTCTTGGTAAAACAAAAGAAAATTGTTATTTTATTTCTTCCTACTTGGTTTCTTTGTTGCTTTTTTATTTACATACATTTCAGGAGGAACTTTAAGATGGTCACTTTTAAGTGTTTTAAAATGTTCATTTAAAAGTAAAAATTAAAGTTTTAAGATTTGTTTTGTTTATGAAATGATTTGTAATTTATTCGAAAGCTAATTTTAATTTAATATGTCGATATCTGTCGGATTCAAGCCTAAATTTTAAGTCTTAAATGTACCCAAATCACGCATTTATGTACTTATTTTGTACACTTTATGATTTAACAATATAAACACAAGAAGTGGTAAAAATAATAAAGCAATTTCGTGTCAAGTCACCCAACTAAAAAACTGCAATGCAATTTGCACCAAGGTTAGCACAATAGTAGCCTAGAAAAGGAACGTTTAAAAACAAGTGAGAATATTATATTCGGCTTTGCGGAATCTTATATACCCACCATCAAATCGTATGCCGTAAAAGGATCAATAACCATCAGAGTGATATTTGGAATCTATCTTAAGTCAATTATTGACCGAGATAATAATGAGCGTTAAAGTATTTTGATGAAGGATAGGATCAATTTTGGACTTCATATGGGCGGTAGGGTCAATTATGGACCGATTCTCATTAAATTGCTATTGCTCATGTGAAACTTATATATGTAGATTTACTATAGACTATACTATAGACTAGACTATAGACTAGACTATAGACTAGACTATAGACTAGACTATAGACTAGACTATAGACTAGACTATAGACTATACTATAGACTAGACTATAGACTAGACTATAGACTAGACTATAGACTAGACTATAGACTAGACTATAGACTAGACTATAGACTAGACTACAGACTAGACTACAGACTAGACTATAGACTAGACTATAGACTAGACTGTAGGCTAGACTATAGACTAGACTGTAGGCTAGACTATAGACTAGACTATACACTAGACTATAGACTATACTATATACTATACTAAAGACTAGACTATAGACTAGACTATAGATTAGACAATAGACTAGATAATAATTGAGCGATATATGGATTAAAGTTTGTGAATTTGATCAAAAAAGCAGTTCATAATGCAGAATTTTTATAAAAAAATTATACGATTTTTTCTAAAGAATTTTCTTATGATTAAATTTTTTTAAAACTTTTTTAACCTATTTTCTTTAATTAAAATTGTTAACCCTATGAACTAAATTTTTATGGTAAAACATAGACAACGTTGACTTTAGAAGATGGTCTTTGAAAAAAACAAAACTTTCAATAACTAAATTGTCCAATCAAAAATGACGCCAACATTGTCATCGTTTTTGTTTTTCTATGCTGGAAACAAACTTTAAGTTATTTCATATCAAAAATAATATTCAAAACAATATTCAATCTTCCCTTAGAAAACTCATCATATTACTCTGAATAAATAAAAAAAAAGAAATGGTACTAACATGGCACAGCCAAAGATGTACGACTGACGACAATCCACATACCAAATTATATAAAACATACAAAATTATATAAATAAATGTATCCATGGATGGATGACTGTTTTGCTGTTTGCTTCACTCGTCCTTAAAAACATCATACATTCGTACATACACAGTGTGTATGTGTGATGTCATAAAATTATGCTTAATGTTTGTTAAAATTGCTGTTTTTAAGAGATAAGTCCATAAAGTAAATTACATTGTAATTGAAAGTGCGGGTTCAAATGTTTATGTATTCTGTGTATACTACGTACAAATAGAAGGATGGATGTATATGTATGTAAGATTGTGTCCTTTCTCGTCTGTTTAAGTATTAGTGTTATTTGTTGTAAAGAAAACAAATGTAGTGTATGAAAATGGTTAAGATCGACTAGTAGTCATCATGGTAGTAGGAGTTATAATGCGTCAATGTGGCATAATAATATCGACCGCATTACTATATTTTCATTTCAAGATTGTTCGAAGTACGAATGAGTGTGTACAATTGATGGCTGCTAGAAAAGTAGTTTCCATCTGATGTTGATGTTGTTGCTACTCCTGCTGCTGTTGCTGTTTATATTTGGCCATTAACTTTTATAGTTTGTTTATCTTGAAAACAACCGAAAAGAAAGAAATATGTTTTACAACGTTAAAAATGCTTTTCTTTTGTCATAAGTATTTTGAATGAATTTAAAGTTAAATTTTATACAATATATAAGTTCTATTTGCTAAGTAGATATGGATGTATTTAATTTTTTTAGCTGTATATAATTTTAAATTTAAAAAAAATATTTTTCAAATTGTTGATTTAATTTATAATGAAAGGATTTTTCATCTTTAATTAAGATTTAATAATATAATTTTTTTATTTTAATACATTACTAATAGAACTTGCCATTATAATAACCATCACTGTTATAACAACTATGCATATATTTGAGATTTTTATTTATTTCTAGTTTTTCGTTCACTTTATTTAAACCATTTACATTAACAGGATTTTCATAAAAATTTGCCCATTTTCACGTAATATTTTCGAATTTGACCCATATTTCAAATAAAAGCCATAAATAAACCATTGAGTGTTGAATACGTAAGTGCAAGCAAAATCCTTCTCACAAATACTAAAATTTATAAAAAAAAAATGCGCAGACACTGAACAATACAACAACTTTTATATTGATAGATCTTCACACATTTGTCCGAGCTTTAACCAATCAATTCATATACATAGATAGGTTTTTTGTTGTTTTTATCGTTGCCCATCCCGCATATCACCGTTACACAATATGATAAACTCTAAGCCAATTTTATTCTATGGGCTTAACATTGAAATGTAGCAGCAAGAAGGCTGGCGAAAAATATATATAATCGTTAAAATATATGTCTATTATCCATCAGCAGGGATTGAAATGTGTTTGATGTTAATTTTTCACTATAAAAATATTTACAATCTTGTTCTAAATACGACCGATCACGATATTTTCATGATAAATTGTTTTAATATTCTTAATAAGTACACCGAAAGGAAATGCTTAATATAACTTCTAAGTTCGATTTTTTTATTATTCAGTTTTAAAATAATTAAAAATTGGTATTTATCAAACATTTCTTTAACTGAAACTTGAATCCTTTTTATACCCTACACCTCTATAGTGGGAAGGGTGTTATACGTTTGTGCAGATGTTTTTAACACACAAAAATGTTGGTCCTATCCCCACCTTAAAGAATAGCGGTCGATTCAGAATCATTCTTTGACTCGATTAAGACATGTCCGTCCGTCTGTCCGGCTGGCTGTCTGTCCATGTAAAGTACAGCCCGCGATTTTCAAGATAATTTGATGAAATTTGGACCAAACATGTTTTTCAAAAAATGTCTTAAACGTCTAAAAATGACATTTGTATCTTCTAAACTAATTGTTATTTAAAAATATATCCCTTTCGCAAATTTAATGAGGATCAGACCATGTTTGACCTATACTCCTATATAAAGCATAATTTAGAAAATTTAGTTTTTTATCAATAAAATACTTAAATACTTTGGAATTAAGGTAAAATTCAACAGAAAAGTTTCTTTATGAAAAATAAAAAATTTATAAATATACTCATGGTGAAGGGTATTATATTGTCGGCTATGTCCGACTATACTTTCTTACTTGTTTAACCTAATTTTATACTTAATTCAATTTTATATCTTACTTAAATCAATCCCATTTCTTACTTATTTTAAAAAATCAATAAAATAGTTAGTCACCTGGGCAGTTGGGCTAGGGGTGACCCTAAGTAGCTACATATATCGAGATTGTTCTCACGAACTTCAGCGTATGAACAGTAATTCGAGTAAGTATTGTCTTACGCTTTCTCCTTAAACACTATGTTTTCGCTTTAAATGTGTTTTGTAAGATAGTCAGGGTATAATATGTCAGCTAAGTTTCAGCCAGTTGAATTTTGAATACTTTATTTTCCTGCTGAATCAATTAACTCCTTTAAATACCTAGGAAAATGTATAAACATAGGTCGTATTATTCGGTCAGAGTAACACATCATAAACGTTAAATATACAATATGATAAAACCCGCAACCATAACGCTTACAGCTTTTGGTCTGATGTTCATACAGGAAATAGTTTGTAACCGGCCTAGCTTTTTGCAAAAAAATAAAAAATGGTTATACATAGTTTTACAATTTTGTTTTTTGTTCTTGTATCATGTCATGTTACAGATCTATTTTCTTGCTGGCTTGTATTTTTTGTTAAGCTGTTATTTTAGAAACTGATATTTGTGGGTGAATAAACTTTTTGACAGTTAAATTGATGTGCACCAACACACACTCTTAAACTTAAACCTACATACCAGGAATTTTGACTTAAATTTTCCCTTCATAACATCTATGTGTGTAGTAATATGTATGCTATGTGTATTTGCCATATGCGGCATATTATGATGCTGTTTTCAGACTGGATGCCTGCCTGTATATTGTAGATGTGATTGATTGTTTCACTTTTTTCTCCGTATTTTGGAGTTTTTTCATTCATGCCAATGGGCTTTAATGGCTGCTGATAAGCTTTACGGGTATTTTACCAGCCTATTTTAAGGGATATAAAATTGTTCATGATTGTGAGTGTGTGTGTGTGTGAAATGCGAGACTGTTGGAATGTTGTTGTTTATAAAAAGCTTAAGGCCAACCATTACTTAAGAGTTTCGTTGTCGTTGATGATGACAGTGATATGCAGAAAAATAACCAAAAATACAAATTTAGGTTAATAGGATTTCTTTTTGCTAAAAAAAAACAAAATATTTACTAAAAATTATTTATATGTGTTTTGAATCAAAGTTGCAAAAAAGGTTTAGCTAAATTTTTAGATGTTTATTTTAAAAGTATTGGGAACTATATTCATTATAAACCATATGTTATGAAATAGTCGAAATAAAACAAGTGTTAATATTTCAGCGTTTGAGACATGTTCAGAAATTAGATAATAGAATAAGTACAACAACATTATTACTCTGATATAATAAATTGCATTTTTTCAAAAATGTACGTATGTTCCCTACCACAGATTAAAAATTCTGACCTTAGTATAATTTAAAAAAAATAAGATATCTTCGATTATTTTCAAATGAGTCTCAAAAATTCCCTAATTTTAAGCTAATTAAGGGAAAAATAATTTTTAAATTTTTGTAGAGTATTTTTGGTCCACAAAAATTTTTTGGATAGGCATATTATTTTCGCTTTTTAATCGAAATATTTTGGGTTAAAGAGAAAAATTTGTCCATTTAAAAATTATAAAAGTCGTTTTGGGGACGATAAGCTTAAAATTACGGAATTTTTTAGACCCATTTCGAAAAGATTGCAGAAAATTTTTTTGAGGACATTTTACTTAGATCAATATTTTCAATCGCTGGTAGGAAACTGAAGTCATTAGTACATTAATACGGATGAGAAATATTCCTTTAAAAAAGTGCTCCACGGGACATCCTAATGTACATTAGAATGAAATAATAATAATTATAATAACAATTTTATTATTTTCAAACGTTTCAGAACAATCTAAGAATTTAGTATCGATGTTTACCCACAATAAAAGTATAATTTTAGAATAATGATTTGATTTCAATAGCTTATTGAAAACATATTTTTAGATTTTAGGATGTATTTTACGTTTTTAGCGCTTTTAAGCCATGTCCACATTATTTATAAGGAATTGGTTAGAATGTGAATACGGGCAGGTGGTGACAGAGTATAGACAAAGTTTGAGAAGTTTGAAAACATTATGAACACGCATGAATTGTAAATTGACGCATCCTTTAAAAAGCAATTGAAACAGGAATAAAATCGTAAGATTCTAAGACGATTTAGCTATGTCAGTAAGTCAGTATGTTGTTGGCACGGTAGAGTAAGAAAATTTTGGTATTGAAAATGGACAAAATCGTTCCTCGATTTCACATAGTCCCCTTACAAATGTGTTCCTTGAATATTGTTTAAAACGATTCAGACCATAATTTAGCTTATCCCTCATAATAAGTTTCCTTAAAAAAGTCATATATAATGACTGTAGACCAATATAAATTAACACGGATGAGTTTTATACGAACCGAAATCTTTCACTAAATTTTATGAGAATCGGTTCAGTTATGATTATCGGTACCTAATTGATCCAATGTGCTCCAGCTTTATAAACGCTTTATGATTTTTTATAATTCAAAATTTTAAATTTTTTAAAAATTCTAGCTTTGCTAATTTAAAGATTTTAAAAATTTGACAATTTATTTCACAATTTCTTGTTTGCAATTTGCTTTCTTGAGGTACAAAGAAAAAAATTAAAAAAATACCTTTTTCTTCCTTTGGCTCAGATAACCAAATGACAAACGTTTTAAGGAACGTCATCATAGAATGAACTAAACTTTAATTTTCGTTGAAAAAACAGTACCTTATATTTTATCCGTACAAAGGAGTTTGCCCTAATGTATACATATATTTTTTTTATATTCACACACCCACACACTCACATACATAACTGTCTGCAGTGAAATCTTCCGCCATTTTCTATGATGAATTGCCATCCAACAACAATAACTATCACCTTTTTTTAAAGCTCAGTCCAAAAAAAAAAGAAAAATCGGAGAGATAGAGTAATAAGAAATACTTCCTCTCACAAAAAGAATAAAATGGGCAACATACACACATACAACAACAAAGACAACAGACACATTTTATGAAAGCAATAAAGAAGAAGCAGGTGAAGTAGAGTTGTTTTCCTTCCTTATTTCCTGCTAATGCAACAACAACAAATCATGACATATCACCAGACAAAACGTGAATATCCTTGATGTATGAGCCAAATACACTTACAAACATATGTATATATGTATGTTAGTATATGAGATGTGAAACGACGAATTGGTGGTGAAATGCTAAAATATCTCTTGCTTTATAACCTCCACTTACACAACAACAAATAAACCTTGAATGATTGTACAAAAGCATCCCATAAACTTTAGATTCAAATGGTTTAAATAAAAAGGAACACATGAGTCTGATGATGATGCTGCTGCTGTTGTTGTTATTGCCACTGCTGGCTGGTCTGTTGGCTAAAGAGGAATAAACAGGGCTGATAACGGATGGGAGTTTTACATTGAATTGTTGTTACAGGGTGGTTAGTTGTAGAAATAATATTTTTCTTACATCTTCTTTTGGATGGTTTTTGAGGGAAGATCTCAAAAAATTCGTCTATTTTGTAACTTACTCGTACACTGCAACCATTAGCTATAAAAACTGATGATGAGAATGTATTTGCAGAAACAGTATTATTGATGTTGTTTTTGCTGTAGCATAGTGGGTCAAGTGCAGCAGAAATTAATAAAATATATAAATAGCAAGTATAGAGAAGCTATTGTCAATTATAGGTGGATTTTAGGTTTTAGATTGAAAAAAGTTCTTGATAACATTTTCTGATTAGTGCTTTAGATTTAAAAAAAATTATAAAATTTTTATATTTTGATTAAAAATTTTCCTTTTGAAAGAAAACACAGATGAATGCAAAATAAACGTCATCATCTCATTCTCCGTTTTGACTAAAATCGATTTGTGAGATCATTTTAATACATCACAGTCTTAAGTCCTCAGTTTTTTCTTAACCTATAACAATGTAGACATTTACCCACTGTGCGTAGTTTGAAAGCTTTTCATCGTAACACATTTGTTTTTTGTAGCCTTAAGTTGAATTTTTGGTTTTTATTTTTAATTTTTTACTTCTTTTGGACGTTTTATTGCACTCATTGTACATCATTCATCTCTTTCTTTCGTATGGGATTCCTTAGCAAATGTTGTGTTAAGTTGTTAGTGTTCTTGAGCTTTACTACTGACTCTACTGATGATGGCAATGATGATGATGAAATATCTCAATGTTTTTGCTATTTTAGTTTCAACTCCTTTTCAAAAGCGAAAGAATTTCATTTTGGATTTGTTCTGTGTAAAAGTCTGTTTGTATTTGAATTGATGAATGCTACACAAATTACATTAAAACTAAGGACTCTTACATTTTTTTCCTTCTCGTTTCCTATTTTTTTGGGTTTTAATTTTCTCATTGTTTTTTTTTTGTATTTAACTCTCCCCTTTAGATTCCTTAAGGCTTTTAGCCAAAAGCATTGGGTTGTTATGTTGTTGGCAGAGAACAGAATAGAGTCTCTAAAGTAAAACTGTGCAGAGCAGACACAAAGAAATGTTTAAAACATCAATGGCATTAAATATAACTGCCAGTGACAGTTTTGTGTCGCAGACATTCTCATACTCCTTATGAAAATATCATTCATCCTATATCTTTTTATATATGTACATACATATACATATTTACTCTTATTGTGGTTTTTAAAGGATACAACTTAAAAAGTTTTATTTTTAGAGAGATTTTCTGTTTGAAATATTTTGCTAAGTTGACGGAAATGAAAATGTTTGCTGTAATAAACATTCTTGTTTTTTATATGTATATTAAATCATATTTTTTGTTTAAAAATATCGTCATAAAAATAAATCATTTTGTTTAAAAATAACCTTGAACATTTTATGTTCAATTATAGGAAATGTAACAGAGAACAGGAAGTGACAAAAGGTAGAAAAACTCCGCCTAATGAGTTTAATGACCCTACTCTTAAATAGTAGTTATTTTTATTTTATGTACAATTTGTTACAGTAAGAATTTCATATTGATTTGATTATCAGTTAGAATTTGTCGACCTATTTCGGAAAAAATCTGAGGCCTATTTTCTTAAATTATGCTGATGTTAAGTTATTAAATCTCTAGTAGAAAACTGAGGACCATTTCATTGAGGGGTATTTTATATTATATTCTTAAATTGTATAAGGTACTTAGGTTAGGTTAGGTATTCAGGCTGCAAAGACGCACACTTGGGTCCTGTTGGTCCCTTTGTGATACCTGTAAAGATAATAAAATATAAAAGAAAGAGGGTAGAGGATAGTAGAAGATAGTTTAGGATTAAGTCATAGAATAGAAAATTGAAGTGGAGGAGAAGATTGAGAGGTCTGTCCTTGCGGACTAGTAAGTGCCTTAATTATGGCTTGGTGGTCCTAAAACCAGTTACTGTGCCTGATGAAGGCATTTATGTTATCCAGTCCTAGATTGGATAGTTCTGACAAGTCATCAAATAGTCGTTTTCCTAGATATACGGATCGAGTGTCCGCTAGCGCCGGGCATTGACAGAGAAGATGTTCGATGGATTCTTCCTCCTCTTCGTCTTGACAACTTCTACAGAAGTCGTTGTGGGGAATTCCAAGTCTTCTTGCATGGTTTCCCAATGAGATATGACCCGTAATGACAGCAACAAGGTTGCTGATATGAGGGCGGTTTAGTTGTAGAAGATATGACGTGCGTTTACTATAAGGTACTTCAAATTCGATCTTTGTTCTAATAAAAGTATAAAAATGAAAAAAAAAAATCGCAAAAAATAAAAAGTAAATGATGAGGAAATTGAGGTGTGTGTATGTCTTACTGGCTGTAAGATGGGGGTGTGTTTTATAACTGTTTTTGACACATTAATAGAGAGTATTTATTTCTTGTTAATCCATCATTTTTCGTTATTGCTCTCTCATGCTTTCTCTCTTTCCTGTACATTTTAACTTTGCAAAATGCTACTGTAAGAAAGAGACAAATACATATACTCACTCAAAGAATATAAATATGAAACCTTTAATATTTGATAAATAAATATTTCCTTTAAATCATTTACAAATATAATATTTCATTCATCTTTAAACTTAAATTTAAAGATTTTATTTCAATTTAGAAACCTAGGTTAGTTTTTTCTCTTTAAACGTTTTCGCCACGCAAATATTGAAAAACTTACTCGTGTTGAAGACACATCACATTCACAACTACTGTGTGTGTGTGTAATTTTTTACGCATTTAACACGTGTCTAGAAGTCGTAAAAATCGTAAACATTTATTTTTGCTTAATTTTACGTCCTTTCTGCGCCCATTTCTTGCCTTGCTCGACAAGCAATGGCAGAAGTTTAAGGATACAAAATAATAAAAGAAATACTGAATGAAATGTCGTAAAAGTTTATGATTATTTTTGTCATGTTTTGTATTGTAATGCTTACAAACACTTTTGCTCTTCCACTGCTGCTGAAGCTGATGTTGGTGTTGTTGTTGTCTAGTGGAAGTTGTTGTAGTGTCAGTTAACTGTCAAATTGAATTTGTTTAGGCTAAATGTTTTTTCCTTTCCTTTATACATGTGTATGTGTAAGTTTAAGCTCTTTTTTATTTCTTTTTTCTTTATAAAAAAGTTAAATAAATAAGGAATCCAACAGGTTTTATATTTTTATGTGCGTTAAGTGCACTTCCGAAATTTTTCAGCTTAACGATATTTTTCTTCTTTTGTTGTTGCTGCCATTTTTTGCTTTACCGGAAGTTGTAGTGTCATGCTGATATTTGTAATTTTTAACACCATTTTATTTATGTTTATGTCGTGTTGTTGGATTTTTGTATTTTTATTATTAAACTTGTCAGTTGCTGTTGTTATTGTTGTTGGTGTTTTCATGTTGCTTTAGGTCAAGAACTTGTACTTTTTATGTTGATTATTTATTTTATTTGACGTCTCAAAGTCGAGGTCAAATTTTATGTACTTTTGTAGACATTTTATGTTTTTATATTTTGTGTTGCAAAAATCGATTTTTTGCTGTCAAAATGATGAAAGAGTCTCAGTTTGTTGAGTTTGGTGCTTTAAAGCTGAAGATTTAGGACTAAAATATAGTAAAACAAATTGTTTTGTCATGTTAACCAATTTGTATAAATGTTTGGGTAAATTTTTAAAGGAAAAATCTAATAGAATATTAATTTGGTCAAATTACATGTGATATAAAATGGAAAGACTTTTTTTAAGTATTCTTTAAAATCTTAATAATTATTCAAATCGGAAAACCTAAACTTAAGCGGTTTGGCCGGTATATTTATAATATTTGTTTTAAACATGTCATCTGTAGGATAATCAAACTTTATCTCAAAATTCCTTAACAATCTTGCCAACACAGTTTCCAACTCTAAGTCCACAATACGTTTTCCAATGCAAATGCGAGGGCCGAAACCAAAAGGCAAATAAACAAATGGATCTCCTTTATTGGCAGCACACACCTTTTCCGTTTCAAGTAAGCCTTGAGAACGTAGCCAACGTTCTGGCAAGAACTTGTTGGGTTGTTCAAAATATTTGGGATCTTTTAAAAGTAATTGAGCAGACATGGAAATGTCAGTATTTGCTGGAACACGATAACCACTCAATATAGTATCCTGGCCAGTTGTGCGGAAATTACCCGTGGCTACAGGATATAAACGCAATGATTCTTTAATGCATGCCCTTAAATATGGTAGATTTCTCATATTTTCCTGATTTAAAACTGAATTTTTGTCTGGTAAAATTGCCAATATTTCCTGCCTCAATTTTGTTTGCTGTGTGGGATTTGTGGCCAACGTTAGTAAACAGGCGGTTAAGGCGGAGGTTGTCTGGGGGAAAATTCAATTAGAGTTTCAATAACTTCTTCATTGGCAAATAAACTTACCGTATCTACACCCGCTATAAATATATCCATTGCCATGGTCGCGGCTGTTAAAGGATCTTTGCTTGCCAATCTTTCTAAAATACTTTTTTCATGTTCTGGCTTATTTTTACCTTCCTTGCGTAATCCTTCCAAAGCTTTATTAACATATGTTAATGAAAGTTCATTCATTAAATCCAATATTTTAATAATCTTCTTAAATTTTGGTGTTGCCATAATCTTCCACATTGATGGTTGCATATCCAATTTCAGAAGTAGTTGAAAGAATTCTTCCATATTATCTATTACAATTTTTGCAGCAGGATGCGCTTCACTATTATTTAGCATGTTTAGATCTGTATCTAAAGCAATTAGACCCACGGAATCCATGGTCCAATACTTTATATATTCTTGAAAATTTTCAGGAACTTCTTGGCTATTGGGATCTCTTATGCGTTTTATACATGAGATAAAATCTTTCGCCACATGATCTGTTTTTGTTATATACATAGTTATAGTCTTAGGATTCATCATGACTGGATTGACGGCAGAGCGAAATTTGGACCAGTTTTCACCTTGCCTATACAAAACAAGAAAGTGGTTTTACGAAAAATTCTAACAGTTGGTTAATTGTAGAAACTTACTCTGCCACCAAGCCTACGGCATGCTTAAAAACATCCTTTCTAAGCTCCTTATGATGATATTGTATTATATCTAATCCTCGACGTATAGGATATAAACCTTCTGTGCGAAAAACTTGCTGATAGTCTTTGGGATTATAGGTGAAAAGAATATCACGTTTGCCAAAAAGTCCCGGTACCAAAAATATGTCTCCATACTGAGTTCTTAATTGGCGGTTAAATTCTATAAAGGATTTCTGATAAAATCTACCTACAAGAACACATAATAATTAACCATTAAGAAAGGTGTGAATGTAAAATTTCATAACTTACCTCCCGGCATAAATGCCCTTAACAATTGTAATTTAGAAGGACCAGGTAGACTTTCAAATGGCTTTGCAGACAACCATTCCTTGTTGTGTGTAAGCTTTATAAATTATTGTAAATAATTGTGTAATACATTTTATTTATTTAAATACTTACATTGATAGCTGTAGCATATTGAAATTTATTTTTTACTTTGCCAAAATGCGCTTTAAGCATTTTTTAAAATATACAATTGTCTTCCAAAAGAAGTCTTTATACTTTAGAGATTGACAGACAACTGATTAAGAGATGTACAAAAACAAAAATATTTTTGTTTTTGAATAAACAATTTAAGATAATACAGAAAAATGGAAACAAATGATGAAAAATTAACTTAAACTTGAAATTACTTATCAATAGCAACTTTTAAATATAATGCTATTATCGTGGAAAATGTTATTAGCAGTAATTTTAATAACTTTTATACTATCAGAAACTGTTAACTTTGAATTTGTTTAGGATGCAATAATTTTATTTCTCCTAAAGATATACTCTTTAATTAATGGAATTTTTAATTCTATAAAAATATTTTCTTGGCGGAACTCTTTCTCCATTAAAATATATGATTTGTTCTTGCAAAAAAACTTAAAGTGATCTTTCAGTTCGCGCCTATATTGGTTATTAAGTCGTCATGTCCAAAGTTTTCTATTAAATAATAAGTTGTAATAAAAAAGAGTCTAAATATGACATTAAACTTTTAGAACCAATTAAATATTTGCAAAAACCTCTAGCCGGTCTAAAACCTATAAATTTCTGCCCAAATAGTTTGCTGTAATCACTAAATCAAATAAAATATTTACAACAATAGCTAACAAAAATCGTTCATCCTTTTAAATCCACCAACTCCCATTGACACTTACATCGCTATCATCACAAAACCCCTCGAAATGCCATCAATGAAGATACTCCAAATCATATTGACACCCTCTCAAATGTGATGCGAGCTAAAGAAGATGAAAAAAAAAAATCGAACTAACATCTTCCATATGTGACATAAAGGAAACATGTACATCATCCACTTCAAATTCAAGAACTTTTCGTTTTTTTTTTATTTCATCTTCCTCAATGTCTTTATATTGTCATTGTCATCTGTTTTGGCACTAAAACGTATGTTAAGTGTATAATTTTTATAACAAAAACTACCAAATACTTTTCATTGATGGTAATAATATTATGTGCCATTTGGTTTATTTAAGTTTTTATACTTTCAACAATAATATTATTGAATTTTTGTAGACTGAAGATAAAGGCAAAAACAGTCAAGTAGTTTAACAGATATGAGTACTTGTCTCGAATGTTTTGTTAAAGATCTTTTTATTTTAATGTGAACAACAGAAAGTATTATGTATATGATATCAATATTTTTTGCTTTAAAATATTTGCAAATGATGTGATGAAAATAGTGAGAAATTGTGTTGCATAGAGTTGGCACAGTTTGAGGTGCTTTGTATTTAAAATTTGGTACATCCGAAAAGTATGCAATACTTTTTCTTAAGTTTTGGTGATCACTGATCAGGGATCATGTGTATAAAAATTTTTAAATTATTGCAATTTCTAAGCAAAAACTAGGAAACACTCTAGTTAATAGTTTGCGTTTGTTGATTTAAGTGATAAATGGTTTTTGGTGAAGTTTTACTCAGATAAAGTATGCTAAAAACCTAGGTACAAATATTATTTCAAAAGCAAATATCTTCTTTAACTTACTGTGCTGTTCCCTTAAGAGAAAATAATCTTTAGCATACAATTTCAATTTTAATTTTTTATTTAATTTTAAAATTAAATTCACATTCCTTTCCACAAAGGATATCATTTTAATGAATTCAAAACCCCCAAAGAAGAAGAACTCACACTGATGAATTAAATGAAATGCAACCAAGAGAAGAGAAAGGCAAAAAATATATTAAATTAAAAAAAATAAGCAAAAAAAAAAAAAAACTCCAACTAGAAAAAGGAACTGTATACAAAAAAGTAAGTCAACTATAGTGCGTCCCCATACACAAACAAACGAACAAATAAACCGACACACATACATACAATAGTAGTAGCAAAAGAAACGCCGTCATGCATATATTTCAGTGACAGGACATGATTAATGGTTGTCATTGCCAAACAAAACATAAAAAATTGTTTTTCTTTAATGTAAACACACACACACACTTTCTCATATAGAAATGTATCCTTCTTGTATGAGTTTGTATGTGTTCACAGGAACATTTATTCATACATACACAAAGAATTTTTATCGGATAAAATGCAATGTTACTTTTGTGTTTTTTTCTCATTGTTTCTTATTACCATCACATCATCAATGTAACACACTATACTACTACTATTACACTTGATGATGTTAATGATGGTTGTGAGTTATTTCATGAAGAGTGTGTAGCCGGAATAGTTGACTATCTCGTTGTTAGATGTGAGCCTGATTTTAAAAAATTTGTTTGAAAGGAGGATGTATATGCATCAAATCCGAAGAAATACATCTATACCTTTATCTGGCTTATTGTAAATTCCTTAGCCAATAGCTCGGGTGGAAATCGAACCCACCATCTATGTTCTACCAGAGCAGAATACTAACCTACCAAAGGTCTACTAAGTCCGATTTTAACTGTCGCATTTGACAGTTACATAGTCAGATATACAGATATTTAACAGCTCAGTGTTAATACAGTTTAGTATATTGCTGTAAAATCTATTTCCAATATCTTGGGCTATACAGAGCTCATAGTCATGACCTGTTCGTGGACTTAATGTCACAATGTCAATGTACTTCAATGTCACATCATATTTTCGATATCTAGTTATCAGAATTATTGAAAATTATACGCACTATTATGTATAAGAGCCTTGATACTGACTACAAGTAAGAGCAGTCTTCATTAGTGATAAGTCCTCAAAATAATCCAAATATATTAAGGGTCGACGTCTGGAATTATGAGTCTCCGATTTTCTAATGACTTTATCCATATAAATTATCTGTATCAAAAATGGACTTAAAGTCTATTTTTGATACGTTTTTTCGGCGATATGTAACTCTCGATTTTCGGGGTATATTAAAAATTTAAAAAAAGTGTGGATAACTTCTCAATTTGGTCCACAAACCAGACTTGGTCACATGTTGAAATTCACATAGTGTAATTTATAAGTCTTTACATTTTTTTTCGTGTACAACCTTTATATTACTTATAAGTGAAAAAATCGAATGCGGTGGTGATGAACTTTAAAGCAGTCAAATATGTACGTAACCGTAATGAAATTACTATGAATATTTTAACAACAATAAAAAAATTTTGCAAAGAGCAAAGTAGTCGACGAAATAGAGAAAAAAAATGAAACATTAGTGTGCAAAACAACCATTTGACAGGATAACACCACCCTCTATTAACAAAAAGCTTGATGATTTTGTTGTTTTCTCCAGAGTATGAGCTTGTTGTTGTTTTTTGCGGATATTGATATCGCGTTTTTCACTTTTTATATACCATCGATGCTTGTTTTGTAATTGTAGTTAATGTATACTGTTGTTGCTTTGCTGGTGACAAGGAATTCCCTAGCAATTTTGCAATTGCGTAACCTTTCGTTTAACAGTTCAGTGCGAGGTCTTAGTATAGCACAACAGGATACTTGTAAAAGCTAGAAAAATATACACTATATTTGCAAGTGGATCGATTGGGAAGTGAACAAAGTGAAGTGCATGGAATAAGGTTTCTCTTGTAGAACAAGTGGAGACTGAGTTTGACTGAGGATTTTGGTGGGGGAGTTCTGAAAGTGGAATTGAATTTGCAACATTAAGACAGAATTAGATGAGTACCAGATAGAAAGAAATGTTTTCCATATTTGTGCCTATATTGTAAAAGTAATGATACACTCAAAAAATTAATACAATTCGAAGCAGTTTCAAAAGAACGTTAGGTATGGTTTTCCTCGAATCAAGAAGAAAATTCTTGATTCAAACACGTTTGAAGTAATTAGTGTTATAGTCTGGTAGATTGAAGATGGTGAGTTTGTTTCCCAACCGAGGCACAGATTAAGGAGCGCACAACATGCCCTATAGAGGCTAAGGTGTATTTCTTCGGATTTCATGTGTATATATCCAGGATATAACATCCTCCTTTCAAACTAACTAAATCAAGAGATATGAAACTGTTGTCTAAAGTTTTTCATTTTTGTGTAGACATTTGGTTTAACATCATTGTAAATGCTACCACCCTTTAGTTTGTTTAGACGGTCCCGTCAAAAAAATGGTCGTTTAAATTGATGATTATACTTATACACAGTGCCACTGTTGCTGTACTCAGCTCTCGTACAGCTACTAACGCTTATGTGGTGTTAATAGTATTTCATGTGCTACGAAAATATACATTTTCAATCTTGCCGCGTTAAAATAAAATTTAATTTATTATTTTTTTTCACAAAGCATTGCTAATCGAATAGCATTTTAATCAATTGAATTGAAAATTAGAAATAATGATGAAAATGGGATTTAAAATTTACGCAAACACACACTCACAGCAGAAGGCGCAATATTCATGAGACTGGGTGATGGATGAGTAAATGTTTTGTGTTCTGGTTCCACAGATAGACGATCTAAAAATATTTAAGATTGCAGAGGAGGGTTGCGAAATCCATGAACATATTGAATTAAATTTAAGAAAACAAGTGTTTTTTCTTAATATTATTAAATTGAACTAGACAAACAAAGTAACATTTTCTCAGGGAAGTTTAGATATGAATATATTTTTTTTTGTTTGTGCACAATCAATTCTTATCTATTTTTCAAATAAAATAATGTAAACCATTTATTTTGTTTGGACGCAGTTACTTACATATCGTAAGTATCTGTAACCTGTCGTCCTGTTTCCCATTCATGTTGCCAGTTAGTGTTGTATACATGAGGTCTGAATAGTTTGCATTCATTTATTTCTGCAAAGAATTTTATTTTTCAGGGAAACCATATAGAAATGTTAGAAAAAAAACTTAGTTGTCTTAAGTCTACAACGAATTAATAAAATGCAGATTTTAGGAGTCTTGTTTATAAACATCCTCTAAATTCGTATGTTAATAAGCTAAGCAGCTTACTTTTATATATTAAATTTTAATGACTTTATTAAATCATAATCTACAAGTTTTTAGGGCCCTAAAGAACAACATTACTTTACTTCACAGAATAGAGTCCGTTAAGGAAATCAATTAAAAGAAGCGTTGATTCCAACAATTAAAACATTTTAAATGGAAATTTCGTTAGCCACATATTAAACTATAAGTAGGGTACAGCCTAAAAAAATCTATATAATTTCTTCGTACTGTCTGTACAACTATAACAAAAATCAACATCCTTAACGAGCTTTTTGGTCTGACTTCTCTGTTTCCAATTCATTCAGAGAAATATTCAACATGTCGTCTTGTTCTTCTTGTTCTACCTCTAAAGGACAATAATAACATGTAATAAAAAGAAAGTTTTGTTTATTTTATTTTATTTTTTTCAGAATTTTTCTTAACTTTGGTATTTGCAGCAAAATTGACATTTAAAGTTTTTTCTTTCCCTGCTTCCAATGGTCATTTATTTGGTTTTCATTGGACTATTGGTTTTTGTTCTTTGTTTTTTTTTCTTCTCTAGCAGTAGAGGTACTACAATCTTTCTTTAATAATGCAAAAACTATAAGAAACATTTTCGTTCGATAAGATAACCTGCATTGAATTCACTCATTCATTCATTTATTCCTTCATTCATTTATTTATACTTATGCACTTTATATGTATTTTCGTTTTGTTTTGCGCAAAAAAGGAAATGTTACAGAGAAATTGTTAACAAAATAAATGTTTTTCTCTTGCTCAGTATCGTTTTCTCATGTTTTGTGACAAAGGAAAATAAAGTTTTTCTTTGTGAAGATTTTCTATGTTCATATTAAATTTATATGACAATGTATTATTTATAAGATTTAATAATAAAAAACAAATAAGTCCTTATACATTTTTATTTGGATGTACAATTCACTAGCACAATATAGATCTAAGAATTAAATTGTAAAAAAAGGGTATTATTCTTTAATAAATCTGTAAAGGATTTATGGAAATTTTTTATTTTATTTACATATTGGCATTTTCACGTGACCCATCTTTAAAAATCGATGTATTCCGATGAAATTTGGAAATTTGGTCATACAGGTTAAAATACAGGTAAAATATTTTCAAATTTTGGAAATGAGTATTATAAGTGATGAAGTTATTTTATACAAATATCGGGTAACCAAATTTGTAACAATATTTTTCTCGAATATTACTTGTCTACTGACTTAAGTAAAGATTTTGCTGGGTAATTAATAGGAAAACTTTTAAATGTAAATTTTCCAACTAACTGAAGATTGGCAACACGAGTGTTGTGTTTCCATTAAAAGCCCTAATTTAATGGAAATACTAAAACTACACTGCAAATAGTGGCCTCCGTTAGGTTAGTGGTTAGTGTTATAGTCTTGTAGACCGGAGGTGTTGGGTTCGATTCCCACCTGAGGTACTGGGTGAGGAGCGCACAATAGGTCTAGATGAATTTCTTCGCATTTGATGTACATATTTCAAACTAACTAACTAACACTGAAAATAATCCATGTCCAATTCTGATTTATTTTACAATACCAATTGTCAAATAGAGACATTTATAATTCACTATCGGTATCGTATTGCTGTACAATCATGAGTCATTAATATTTCGCAGAAAAAAATGTTCGACACAAAAACGAAAGAATAGTGAAAACTTACGACATACAACGTTACGGCACCCATTGTGAATTGTCTAATACTCTGAATTCATGAGTATGTAGAAAAGCAAATAAAAGTTGAATTTATTCCTAAATATTTCCCTGTGTTTTTAACAAATTTCCAATTTTATCCGATATTGGTTTGTGTTGGTAATACTTTATGGAATAACTCAAATGAACTAAGTCCAAATTGTTTTTATAAGGATAAAACAAAAAAGTTAAATTTTCAACTTCCTTGCAAGGTAATCTAGTTATACTGTAAGAATTGTCATCATGATTATACTTTTTAGAAATAAAGTTTTGTGTAGATTTCCGACTGCTTAACATATTATACACAGAAAGAAAAATCACATACTATAGTATTATATAACTCTTTTTTTAATTAAAAAGGATTTTTGACCCAAAAATCTTAAATTAAGCATTTCGTACTTTACGGAATCCTACTTCAATCAACAATTTCGTACTTTATTTAAAGAAGACTGTACTTTAGAAACCGTGTACTTATTAGTTCGAATAGAGGAGTTCATTTACACTCAATAGTATTTTATTTAATTATTCTAAAGCATATTAAAATATAAAATATCTAAAGCATTTTATAATATTTTACAAAAAGTCAAATAGCTTTGTATGTATGTATATTGATTAATGGTGCTTGCAGTTCAAAATATAATATATACACCAAAAATTAAGATAAAAGCAGTTACAGATCAGCATCCGTTAGAAGGCGTTTTGGAAAAAAATATAAAGAAAAATACAGAAAACAGCATAACGCCCCGTTTTGAAACTTGAACTAACGCTTACAAATTGACATTATCTGTTAAAGAACATGTAGCGGTAACACCTACAACGTACGACTGACACTACTACTGCAACAACAAATTCTACTCATTTACTAATGACACTGACAAAATTTTGCCAATGTACATGCTCAATTGACACGTGACATGAAAAGTCATTTGGTTTTGAGAGTTTTGAAATGGACGGACGCACCCAAAAACAAAAACGTAAACCAAACATGTTTTCTCATTATCTTTGAAAGAGCCAAACTTATGCAAAATATGTAGTAAGTATGTCGAGTGTTTAGATGAAAATGAGTATAGTTTTTGTAGTGATATGTATATATTTGAGTATAATGATGATAATGTTGTTGTTGAAGTTAATATGAAGAACACATTTATAGCAATATGTAGTTAGAGCAAAAAAAAAAATGTTCAATTGGAAACATGTCAAATTTTACCGAATCTAACAAGAGTCCATATTTCGTCGTACGCTCACACCCACAGCTAGCCTAACGTGACACATCCTCAAGTACCCAAAAGGTTTAAGCAAATTATATGTTAAAGAGTCAGACACATCCACTCTCCACAACCACCAAGTAGCACTAAACTAATAATATTGCTACTAAGATGACAACTGAACCAAGTACATAACATAATATTGCACAGCACCAGCATCTGAACCTGTAACACCCAGAAAATGTTTACTCATACTAATGTTATGTCAAATTGTGATATTTGAAGCAAATACAAGAACATGTCGATACGTTTATAATGTGATGCCATTTAATACTGGGTGGTAGTAATATTACGAAACTGGTCAGCTGACCTATCTCCTCCACCCCATGCATCATGTACTTAAATATTTGCGTAAATGTGAATGTCTTTCTATTTGTACGTGCCTTGGCCACCTACAAAATTTGCTTTTACACTAGAAAACATGTACGAAACATTTTCGACCAAAGCAATCTTCCTTATATTGGAAACATGTGGCAAAATAACCAAAAATGTCATAAAATACTTAGACATCAAATGACAAAAACAAGTAGTAGGTGGGCTGAAAAAGGAATCTATAGACAAATATACATACAAATATTGCATTCAACTATAAACATTTACAAAAGGTTCATTTCATGCAATGACCATTTGCAAGAGAGATGTTGTTAAACAAACGTCACTCCTCTTGCCCCAAATGAATGTCTAGAAAATGTACCACAGTTGTAGATATGTATGTATATAGTCATATTGGTTTGGGGTGATTAATTTCTTTGATTATTTATTTGAAATAATTTTTTCTTAAAGTAGTAAAATTAACTTGAATCTAGATCTTTATTAAATCGATCTTTAGACTTTTTACAGAGAGTAGCAGAAGGCAAATCTTTTCTTGTTCCAGCACACACTTTGATTGATTGAACAAATTGAATACGAATTATGTTATTGTTCGCACTTAACCGATTTGTACTTGAATCATTTTTAATAATAAAAAAGTAAAAGTTTCATTTTAAGAAGAGACATTACTTATTTTCTAAACCAATATTCAAGTATATTGTATACCTTCCTATTTACGGATGATAAACTGTAACGCCTTCTGGCAAAATTTGTTACAACTCTATTTGTTGGTGCCTATGTAAGTATGAGTGTTTGTGATAACTTGGCTATATGTAGTTGTTTTTGTTGTTGTTGTAGCTTTCATTTTTCGATTAAACATAGAAAATGTTCAAAGCAATTCAAAATACAAGTATTATTGACTTACAATGTACAACTATATATACATACATATGAACTAACACATACACAATATAACCAAAAATAACTAAAAACATATCATATCACAGTTGGTGGGTAGGACGCTAATATGTCTGCATGTGCCAAAAATTTGACTTTGATTTGCAATTTATTGGCAACACTCACATTTAAACATGTTACACACTCTCTAACTAATACATACCAAACATACAAACTGTGACTCACTCTCCTTCGCCCATTGCATGTCCGTCTGATTTTTAGAAAATCCCTTTCATTCTCTTACCATTTTTTGCATTTTGTCAAAATGTCTCCATAATCATATCATCTTGTTCATATGTGAACATATACAAATTGTGGGTGGGCTGTTTTAACAACATGTTTTAGACCATGTTTATCTAAAAAATATTTTTTCTTTATTTTTCTGAAAAAAAACTAAAAATATAAATCTACAAATGAAGTTGTTGTTTCTAATATTAGCAAACTGTTATTTTATACTCATACTGTTGTCCATGATGTCTGTCAGTTTATTATTGTTTTATTTTAGCTGTTTCTGTTATTGCAATTATCGCTGAGATTTATTGTTTTTTCGCCAATACGTCAAAAATTTTTATGCGTTTTTCGTAATGTTTTTTTTTTTTTTCTTTTAATGCCAGCTTTTTGTGAGTTTTGATAATTTTGAGTATATTGTAGTTTGATTGGGTTGCATTTTTAGTTGTTTGGGATAATTTTATGACTTTAATGTTACAATGTTGGCACCAGTTAGTTAGTTAGTTCGTTTGAACACAAAGTAGTCGTCATTTTTGACATTTTGGATAACGATTCGAGTATACATTTCAAGATAAATAGTATATTTGTTTATTTTTTGTGAATTATGACATTTGGATTAAATGTGTTATTTTAAGGATTTCATAGAAGACATTTCTATGTATATTTCAAGTCAAGCACAGATGGACAATGACATCGAAAATGTTAATCTTAATATTAGTTTATGTATAAATATATGTCAAAAGATCAACCGTCGATCGGTTAATAAATAAATTATTGTCGATTAATCGCTTAAATAAATGAAAAATGCCAAATATCAAATAAAACCTCGACTAATAAAAACTTACTATTTAACAGTAAAATTTCTGTATATTCCATACAAATACAGCTCCTTATTTTGTAAAACACTTCACCTTGCGTTGAAAATATTTTCATACAAATTTTTGAAAATAAAAAAACAAATTATATGAAAATAATAATCCCCTCAATATATTTATAGATCATTTTCCTCCTTTATTGTTCCTAATAAAATTTTAATATTCAAAAAGCATTTAGATATTTTTTTCTGATTTACTTACTTCTAGAATGGGTTCATACAGAAACACTTGTGATTCTTGAACACCAATCTTAGAAATTCGTATATCGTTTTTATTTCTTTAGCCAATTTTAAGGAACATTATTGTGTTTCTTAAAAATTTCTAAAAAATTATTAGAGAATAGTTATACACTCTGGACATTGCTGGTGCTATAAGAAGTCTTCCGCAAGCGGTCTTGGACATAATTCTGTATTCTTAAAGAACATTTGTGATGACTTCAAATTTACTCCTTAGTCAATCTTTCGCTAGACAATCATATGAAAATGTTGTACAAAGTAGGACTACTTGACCAGATTTAGGGAAAAACCTATAATAGAATTCTCAATTAAGGACGATTGGTTTGTATCCAATAGGCTGTAGAATGGGTGTGTTGTTTTGACTTATGAAAGAGAGAAAACCACTGGCACAAATGTTGCTGATACCGATGTTTTCATTTCCGAGGAATGTAGTGACTTCCAAGCAGATATATTAGCGATCTGAAAAGTAACTATGTCATATCGATTCGGGGTCTGTGTTGACAATTTATACCGATAGTCAAATTTCTCCCACACGGTACATTCGCACCTGGTTCTAGATTATAGAAATGCCCTTAGGGACATTATGATTTTGTTTACAATTACACTATGTTGGGTGCCGAACTGATTATAACCTTGATATACATACATGGATGACATGGAAAGTATGGTAAACCGCCAATCTGTATTATATATTGATATTCGAAAGAATCTGTGACATCATTAACTAGTTCTGAAATAGCAAATAGGATTGCAAAGTAGTAAAATACTTAAGGCCAGCACTTATAAGAGTGGATGAACACGGTTTAAATTTACTCATAGGTATGCTAACGGGACAGTAATATACTGGACAATTGCATGTTATGCAAAGACGCGGATATCTAAGGTTGAAATGGCTTGGGAATAGTTTTCTTAAAGATCTGGGTGAAATTGCTGATCATAACCTTAGCAGTTTACTAGGTTTAATCAAGGGAATTAGCCATTTCTTTGATTGGGTTGTATATGGAGATTTGGATTCTTGAGAATGGATCTGTTCCCATTCATATTTGTTCTCTAACTTGCTTGATTTCTTCTAATGTTCTTGTTTCTCTCTAGGATTTTCTTATATATTTGATCATCTTACTACAAATTTTTATATTCACTTTCTCTTTTAACAGCTATTTAATATTTTTACATCAAAACTATCTAGTATTATTGACAAATTTCTAATTCGATTGAATACATTGTGCTTAGAATATGCTAGATTAGAATATTTCCCTCTTATCTTTTGCATTTATACATATAAAAATATGTCAACAGCATCTTTTGCCATCAATTTTAAAATATTTCTTTTAATGACAAATTGCATTACGAGTGATAAAACAAAAACATACATATGAATATGTAAATACTAACAAAATCCTTGGAAAAAAATTTTAAATTTTCAAGAACATGTGATAATTTTAGAAATTTACTTCCGCTACATGTGCATACATTTATATTAAACTCATAAGAGTATACATGAGAGGCACTTGGAAAACAAAAACCTAAAAGATTAAATGTATGAAAGGAAAGAACAAAATGGGTAAAAAACGAATGTGTGAATTGCGTAAATAACACGAAGGATTCATACTCAAATAACACTTGCCACTTTTCATATTTGCTATAAGAAAAACACACACACATTGAAAGAATGAAACAGGAAATAAAAAATTCGGTTTAAAAAAATATTAAGCAAACGGAAAAAAATATTGAGAAAATTTCTCAACTTGTGTTATTTTCAGTTCTTTTTTTAATATTCATACTAAAATGTGTTGAGGCTTGATGTGCATACATACGAAATGTGGAAGCTTTTGCATGCTTAAATAAATAAAAGAGTAACAAAAAAATGAAACATTTATATTGTGTATATGCAAAGTATAAAACTTGGCAGGTTTGGTGCGAGTATACTGAATGTGTAGTGGTGGCGGTGAAGCTATGGCTAGAGTTGCTGTAGCTTGTGTTGTTGGATTTTTACAGATAAGAGAATTGTCCTGTCAACCGGAATGATATATGTGAACGCGCATTTAAATTGGGCAAACGTAATACTATAACACATCATATAAAATTCCACCTACCTCGCCAGCTATTTCATACGCTACCCCTTAAGCTCTACTGTGTGCTCCCGTACATTTGGTACAAGCAAATTTCATTATATCCCTTCAAAGGAAAGGAATGATGGTTTAACAATTTTCTCCTTCTTGGTTTATTGTAACTTTACCACTTTTTGTGGCATTGATATTTGTTTTTTTTTTGTTTCCATCTTTTTATTATTTGTGTTTTTTTAATTTAAATTTTTTCTGAGTGAAAAAAAGAATGAGAGGCTTACAAACACAAATATACAATGTGCCAGAAAACAAACATGGAAGGTCGTTGTGTTGAAAAATTGGTGTGAAAATGCATAAGGATTCTTGAAATGATTGTGGATATTTTTATTTGTTAATAATAGGGATATTCGTAACCTACTGCTGAGACCAAAAATAAGTAATTCCTACTATGTTATTGAATTCATGCATATTGTATATCATTATGAATATCCCTACTGCAGCAGTAACCGTTCGTGTCAGCTTAAAAAAAACATTTCAAATTATTTTAATTGTATATTTCTTGCAAGAGTTGCTGCCTCATAACGTCCCCCTAGTATAAATGAATTCCGAAGATTATCTAGTTAATACGAGCATAAATCAAAAAAATGTACGTTTCATTTGAAAATCCTTAGTTGTTGAATTATTAACTCTGTTAATGTCAAATTTGTCACTTAACAAGCAGTTTTTGTGTCGCAGTGTGCTGTTGTAAAACTTGCTGATTGAGCATTAAATAACAAACATCCATTACCAAGAGGAATGATATGGTTGAGAAATGGCGGGAAAGGAAACAGGAAGACAACAAACATAATCAACCAACACAGTAGTTGAGCTGTTGTAGTATATCAAAGAAATTGTACAAGAACAAGAGAAATTGCAAATGTTTACGAATCAGCATTTTACAACGAATAAAAAAAAAACAAAATTAAAGAAAGAATAACAAACAAATAGCAAAATCATCATCAGCATTTGTTCTATGGAACATAGAACAATCCCACTAATAATTTCTAGAAGTCATGATCATCAGTATGATTGTATGTATGTAAGAGTACAATAAACAAACAGTGACATTTTAGTGTTATAATTGATGCCATCTAACATCTTCTACTTTTCTACTACAACTACTATTTACTACAACGTTTTTTTTTTATATTTCTTACATCCACTTTCCTTATTTATGCTCAATTTGCTTGTGACATTTGTACAATAACGCCCACATACATACTACAAACATACATACATACGTTCGTTACAATTTCAAATTATTCTTTAAAGCTTCAATACATACCCCTACGAAAAAAGCAAGCACAATACAAAAAATTGTAATATTTTTTTCTCTTGTTTCTAACAATTTTTACTTTTTTATGTCGAACAGAAAAAGATATACACATTTTTTCATTAATTTGTCTTAACAGACATGTTTGTAATAATAGTCATGCAAACCCCTAGTATACTACTAGGAAGAAAAAATAACTACCAAACAAACATTGGGGGTCATAAATAAAATGTTTTTAGCTTAACTAATTTGCCAATAAATTAATGAATATATATATTTATTTATACGTCTTTCTGCTTTGTAATCATTTATATTGGTTTCGCTTTTGTTATATTTAAGCTAACACAACATATCCTGTGGGCTTTTGTACTTCATCATAGTATTGAGATTATTTATGGATTTTGTGAAGGTCATATAAAATCTTAATTTCATTTTGTTGACAAAGATTTTATAGACATATCTGAACAGTAAGGATTTGTTTAAAAGTGGAAATATGTTCTGAACTCGATTAAAATTTAATAAGTTTTTAAGTGTACTCTTAGCATAATAATTCTTTTCAATACAAGAAAAGAAAATTTTGTTTTCCGAGTTACAGCGTTCATCTAATAATTTGTATGGTTAATGGTCCTTGATATGCTTCCTGGCAATCACATAATAAATTTAAGTTCTTTTTTCACAACTTACGTAATTAAAAATTTAATACCTACTTAAAAAATTACTTATTAATATAATTGCACACAGCTATAGATGAAAACCTGTATGAACAAAAATTGTTTAGTGAGTTATATTTCTATTATATTATCTCGTACTTAATTCCATCTTATTTTTATATTAATTTATCAAATAATTCTCATTTAGTTAATATTTTTGCAACAAGTAGTTGAGTGTCTTGTTGAATTTTTTGCTGAAATGTTGTGAATATTAAAATCAAGTACAAATCCAGCTCAAATCAATCCCATTTTGGAATAAATTCAATAGTTTATATTCTTAAATCAATTTTGTATGCAGTTTGCTTAAATTAAAACGAATATTTCTGAAATTTTTCAATCCGAACATGGAGGAAATTCACCGCAATTCTGAAGTATATGGAATACTAAATACTTTCTTTGGGTACAGCACAGTGTCTAAACCGGGCCCTAACATATTTATTTGACCCTAAACTACAAAGACAACCATGAGCTTATTTGAATTTGAATGTGTGCTTTTGTAGGTTTTATGGAAAAGGAGATTATTTCTAAAACCATATTTACGAATGTGAAATATTGAAATATTGGGCCTACACCATTGGCAAATAAATGTCTTTATGTCACCGGATTAACTCAACCATATTCTCCGATTAGGTATAAATAAGTAAAAATAAATCAGAAAAAGTCATAATTTCGAATTTGGAAATGATCATTTTAAAAATATCCAATAATCAAAATTAACTTTTTAAAAATGCCTTTAATATCAAGATTAAATGTTAAACATTAAAATTGAAGTTACAAAATTTATTTATATCGAAAGTATAAATTATTTTCTCATTGTCCTTCTTCTAAAAAAGTAAATCGACAACTTTTTGGAAATGAAACCAAATTCAAATTATTCAGGTTATGATGTTGCATATTTGTATATGAGTATAAGGTGCAGTTAATCGAATAACTTATAGATCTTGTGAGTAAATTTTCCAAAAATTATTCTAATTCTGTGTATAATAAGTTATACTTATTCGCGTGTACATACAATTTTTCAAATACTATTTCCACAGCAGCTCTAAAACTACTTACATTAAGCCATCATTATATTAAGTACACAATTTAGATTTCCTTTAAATTATTATTACCTCATACAAGTACATAGTTATTTGTGACAAATTTCCCCCAAAAAGTAAAAAGTTTTTGTTTTTTATTTCTAAAGATAACATCCATACATTTTCCAAATGAATTCATAACAAAACAATGAATGAGCAATACGCGACAAAAAGTGAGCAACAACATCATAATGAAACATACTTTTTGCGCCATAAATGTTGTAACAAAATGTGATCTGATCCTTTTATATTCATACGTCTGTCTATCCATCAAGCCAACATAACAGTATGAGAAAAATGTAGCTAACAATATAAATAAATAGGAAAAACCAAATAAGAGTTGAAAGGAAAATAGGAGGCTGTTTTTTTTGTTGTGCTTAATGTTAAGCAACATTGTTATGCGACTTTTTGACTTCCGTTGAGTTGATGTGTTTCCGTTTCCTTTAAATATTTGTGTATCACTAGCATAGAGTTAAAAAAATAATGTTTTGTCAAAAAGATGAAAAACAAAAATCGTTTACGTTTACAATTTTTGTTAAGCTTTTCTTAACTTTATTTTTGTCATACTACTTTTTTGGTTTCAGTTTTTTAAGACCCTCATATTCATGTTTGCGTATCCTTTTTCAGTTTATTTTATTCATGTGTTGTGTTATGTGTTATGTTTTAAACATATACATTTCATCTGTATTTGTACTTGTCTCTTTATTGTTTGTGTATGTGTGTGTGTTGTATAAGTTTTATGCTTTTCGGTTGTGATTTTATCATTTTGATGTTCACTTTAAAGTGAGTGACGAAATATAAACAGGGATAATAATAATAACAACAAAACTGAAAAAAAGAATATACCAACATCAAATGTTGCTTGTATTCCATGTGCGAGTGTGTATTTATTTCAGAATAGTTCATGGAATTACATGAATACAAGTGAAAAATAGTAAAAAAAAAGAACATAGAGATTTTTACGCTATGTTGATTTGCTGGCGGCTGTTTGTTGTTGCTGATATTATTTTTTTGTTACTTTTAACTCACAATCAGTTTTTTATATGTTTGGGTGTTTTTTTATTTTTTGCTTAAACAATTTCCTTTTTATGTTATTTTAATTTTATGTTATTGTTATGACACAATGAAATGAAATTGAATTGACACTGACGCCATATAATAGTAAAAATAATATATATACGTATGTATGTGTATCAGTAGTAAGAGCAGTATTTTGGTACTTTATTTCAGTTTGTTTGGTTTTAAATAAGTATTGCAGGTGGGATGATTGATAAGTTTTATAAAAAACATATTTCATATTACTGATATCAACTATGGTTCGAACCACAAACGTCATATAGATGATTTAGATAGTTGGCTACAAATCCCATTCAAAGAAATTAAATAATATTATTGAGAAAGACATTACTAGGTAATCAGGTAATGTATTAAATAACTACATTATCTAGATTACTCATTATCAACATATGAAGATGTTTAGCTGGGTATATGGAAGGAAGGGACAATTATGGACCGATCCTCATAAAATTTGGTTTGATTCGTATAAATATATCCGAATTACATCGATGTATTCGTATTTTAAGGCAGTAATGAGTATTTAAGTCATCTTCTTTAGGATGCCTTATATGAGGCGTAAGGACGAATTATGGACTCATAAATTTTCTAAAGGGATTTTGCTTTTTTTTCATCGTTTATGTCAAATTTTATCGTTGTACCAATAGCTTTAAGACAGTAATGGGCATTAAAATAAACTTTCTGAATGGCACCTTAGTATGAACGTATTTCCTGAAGAGAGCTTTTTATGGGGGGTAAGTATCCGTTTATCATAAAATTTTGGAAAGAGATTTTGGTTAGTATAAAACTTTTATATATCAAATTTCATCGCTATACATAAATTTCTAAAAGAGTTGTGAAAGAACTGTTTTTTGGTTGGAGGACCGTGGACCGCCCATTTTTAATACCGAATATTTGCGTAAAATGTTAACCCTATATCTGTTTTCGTTCGAAACCTGTCGTGTTTTCAACAGATAGAAGGATGAACAAACATAGCTATATTGCCTTAGAATTTAAAAAGGGCTCAGACTATATATACTTTTATAAGTCTATGATCAAGATTTCAATGTTTTACAAACGGAATGACAAAATCAATATTTTTTGATAGTGGGTATAAAAACAGATTCAAATATAACTCACTAAAAATAGATTTTCATGGTCAGTAAAGGAATTTGTTCAATCAATCTGTATTATTATTTTGCAATTATTTTAATAATGAGAAATAATTTTAATTAATAAAATTGTTGTTAAATTTTTAATTTATTATGTAATTTTTTTGATATTTGTTTATAGTGACTGGTCAATCCCTAGGCGTATATATATTAACTTAAACATAGTGTTATACGTATAGTTTTAAATATGTAGACACCCATATTAAATACATATTCATACTCTTACTTACATATACATATGTAAGATAGATAACACCCGAAATGACAGTTGTTACTGACATTTTTATTGTTGATGCGGTATCCTTAAGTTAAGCTTTTTTTGGGGTATAACAGGATTTTGTTTTTATTAATATTTGTAGGGTACACTTGTGTAAAATATATTTTGTTTATACTTATACACTCTAAAGGGGGTTAAACACTTAACTAAAGCAGTTATGAGTGGTTGCCTTGTTAGGGGGGATTTTAAAAATATACGCCAAACAAAAAATAAATAGGTTAAAATACTTAATGCTTAAATTGAATAAACAAATAATGCAGATTATGAGCTTTAATATAGGGAAAAAATGTTTATGGTCACATTGCTAATTATGTAAATGGAAATTTTCTAAGACATTTCTATGATTATGAAGTGTGAATGTTAGAATTTTAGTGCATATGCGAAAATTACATAAATCACTTTGGACGTGTTCACAAAATGTGTTTACAAGGATAATTTCATTTTTGATCACAAAACAATTTGCCTTTTTTTAACTTATTTTTAATTTGTTTCCTTTGTACTCCAAAATCCCCTAAAATAATAAGTAAATATTCTCACTGTCTCTTCATTGCCATAATTCACTCTACACTTAATCAATTATAATTGCAAATGTTTTCATTGTCATTAATAGTTCCATAACTATAATTCGTAATTGTTAATTCAATTAAAACCATTAACATCCATCACAACAACATAATCTCTTTATTACATTCCTGTTTATTTTACTGATTTCTCTCCCTGTTTGAAACTAATCAATCAACCAGAGATCAAAAGAATATAATTCATACATCAATAGCATTTCATTATTTTGCAACAAATAATATTCAACTACAAGTTTGTGCGTAGTTTGGTGTGGTGCCTGAATATATTGCCAAATTCAATTGTAATAAAATAATGAAATAATACACAAATATGTTTATATGTATGTATATACTAGAAATTGCAATAATTTACGCCCACATAACTTTTTATTGTTGCCTTCTTTTAGGCTGGTTTTGTTTCTTTTAAATTTTAACAATAAAACGTAACAGAAACAAAACATGCAACATCAAATCATTCACAAATTATAATTGTACAGATGTTACACATCACAGAGAATGAAAAAAAATTATATGTATGTATAAAACAACAACAAAAATATGTGTTCATTGTCACTAGCTGGATGACAATCTAGGAAACCTTTGGAATATAAAAACATTTATTTTTTGTTATTACAAAAGATTTATGTTTATAAATAAAGCAAATTTCTGTAGGCAAAGCGGGCGGGGGGACAAGTACGAATATACCAATAAAAATTATCACACTTGCATAAGAATTGTATTTGAAACGGACATCGGGAGAAGGAGAATGTATGATACTTTTTTTGGCAACAAGCAATTTTCACAAGCTGTTGTATGTGTTATTGTTTTTATAACTCAATTTCTCATAATTTAATACGCTTATTTTGGGAACAATATAAGAAATATGTAGGAAGGAAGGAAATAGGTTTGTTTAGTAACATTTGTATTAGAAGTTAAAGTTACCCTTAGTAACCCATTTTACCTTAAGTAATGATTGTATGTGAAGTTTGAATGTGTTGGTTTTTTTTTTAATTTACACTTGTCCTTGGCATAGAAATTACAATTTCCTTATAATTCGTTAGCTAATGTGGATTTATGTATAATTGATTTTATGTGTTAAATTGTAACATGCAAGAATGGCTTTTTTAGGCTAAAGTAAGCATATTTTTTCACTTAAATTGAGTGAGTCTAAAAAATATCTTCTAACTGTTCAGAAATAGAAAGTTCCACAATAGTTGCAATAGTGGGAATAGAGTAAAATTTATTAATTTATAATTATTGGTTAATAGTTGTTTTAGCAGTTTCTTTCAGCGGTGAAAAGTTTAGTCGTTTATCCAGTTAATCTTGTGATGAAATATTAAGAGGAATCATTAAATATTCAATCTACATTCAAATTAGCAATATGATCCTCATTGATGTTTAGTAGATAGTGCTCTGATATCGGAAAATGGAATCTTTAATTGTTTTAAAACATTTATCAGTATAGTTCACCCAAAAACTTTTAATTTTCAATCCAACATTGATTTTTGTACAAAAAAATATTTATCAAATCGAGGAAACATTAAGAATCTATTATCACTTTAATATACAGAAAAATAATTGAGTGATCATATTGAAAATACTGTAACTTGTTTCACTTGATCTGGGATAAAAAGCGATTAATTTAAGAACATAAACTATTGAACTAATAATGAAATGGTCCTGATCTGAGCTCGTATCGCACTCAATTCGAATTCAAGACATTTCACCAAAAATTTAATTAAAAAATGCATATTACTAATATTTAATTACTTATTGATACAAATACTAAATATGTATGGCGATATCATTTGTCCCAAACTCAAATATTTGTTGGGAAAACATTTTTTAACTAAATGAGAATTATATGTATGTTAAAATGCGAATTAATAGACATTTCTGTATGTCTCTACCTTGTATACTACAACGTCTAACTTGGTCAATAAACATTGTAATCATCATGTGATTAATCTCTAAAAATAAGTTTTTTTCCTCAGAAATTTCCCAGGTATTTGCTAATTAGTCCATTCTCTAATAATTACTTTAAAGTCTAAATATTTCATCCGCGTGCTTAGAAAAGTACTTACTAGCCTATGAAATAAAAAATAGCGGTTCCATTAAGTCGTTATAAGTTGACTTTTATTTTCACAACTAAAACTTTTTACTTTTTTTCGTTTCACTACAGGCTGATACTTTCTTAACGCATGTGTACGTATTAAAACACCAGTATTCTCTTACTTTTAAGGGCAATTGCTTTGACCCTAGATATATTTTTCGAGTAACATAATTATTATTATATAGACGAATATATACATACGTATTTCCTAACACCCTTTTTTATCATTTTCCATATATTATTTTGGTGCCAAATGTTATTTTCCCTAAACTTTATTTCTATTTTTGTACGAAGAAATTTTCATTCCCTTCCACATAGCTGTCATGTATTATGAGGGTTTTTACTTAATTTTTTTTTTTTTACAAATCTTTATGGAATTCATAATGTTGTACGCACCATTTAAGTGAGTTATTAGCTTGGAATTAAAGCTTAAATCTCCCTTTTGTGCTTTTAAAATGTATATTATATTTTTTTCGTATTTTCAATAAAGTGCCATGCCATGGCGTCATCTTGTGCATAGCAAATTATATCGAATATTAACAGAAACTTGGAACAGTTTTTCGATTGTTTATATGTACTTTAATTCAGAAGACAAGCAGGGGTATTTTTGTTTTTTTTTTTTAAATAAGAATGTTCTTTATTAAGGAATGAAGTTAAACTTTATTATAAAAGATTTTTTCTAGACAAGAACTTTCTGAAAATTATATTTCTATATTAAAAAAAATATTTTCTTAATTTTTAATTTAATTGCAAATTTATCATTAAATTATGAAGAAATTTTGTTTGTTTTATACATCACTAACAACAGAAACTCATATCATTCTTAAAATTGTTTATGTTGGTTGATTTTAAAATCATGCCAGGAGACTTAGTAGATTTCGTTTAAACTGAGCACAAACGAATGTCGTAAATACCCAACAAATATAAGTCACAAACAGTCAACTACTGATAAGAAAGAAAACCTATGAAAAGCTTTAACCGAATTAGGGTATTCAATAGAGTTTTTAATTAATTAAGACATGAGATTGAATTAAGTAAGAAATGAGATCAATAACAATTCTTGTACCAAATAGGTTCAGCTAAAGAATTTTTTTAACGATTTGTTCAATAAATATCGATGTTTTTATTCATGATTTAAATAATAACATCGTCCAGATTTAAATAATAACGTCAGGGTATGTAGAACCAGCACTACTATAATGCGGTTCGATAATGATGTCTGTGGGTCCGTTAATTCAAAAAGTATTTTTATAGGAACAAATTTGAAAAAATATGTTTTTTGTACGAAAAGTATTAAATAATGAAATCTCGTAGAAGAATGAAGATATGTCAGACGTTAAAACTTTATTTTAAAGTTGAAAGAATAGATTTTTTAGACGGCATACAAGATTTTAAAAAGAAAGTTTTCTTGGTGCTGTTATAAATTTTAGAACTCGATATCTGGAATCCCAGATGTAATAGGATTCAGATTTAGCGGAGCTCGGTCCTTTGTATCTGAATTAAAAATTTGTTAGCCTGAGTTTTGTTTTGCTAAAATGAACTGAATGAAACCCCTAAACCTAATATACATATACTAGTGGACATACCATACTTAACATGTATGCATGTGTGCAAAAGAGCGTGAGACCATAGGAACAGCAGGATATATATCGAAGAAAATACAAATATTTAACACAAAAGGGAATTGCTGCAAAGTTTATATACAGAAATCCTTTTTATACACAGAAAGAAAAAATAGCATATTAAATATTTTCAAAGAGGCCACGGTGGTCCACGAGACGTTCTAATGTACATACATATATATAAAAAATTAATTATTATAGTTAATTTTTTTGCTAAAATTTCTTTAAAGTACAAATTGAGCTAAATTTAAGCCCAGTTTGGGATTAGTTCAATATTTAACTTAAATCAATCTAATTTTTGTCTCAAATCAAGTATCAAAATATTTTTATATATAAAAAAACCTTGTAAATGCCGGGTGCATACTGCTATTTTGTAAATAGGTCAGTTTAGAAAGTTTTTATGAAATAAATAATATGCGTTTTAAATACTATTTGGAATCTTTCAAATTCAGTGAAATTAAATTCTCAAAATTTCTATTGTGCAATGATGACCTTTTGGTTGCAATTGATATATGAATAATATACATATAAACGATTTTTAAAACTGCCTAGTATCATATTTACATTTACCCAGAAATAAAAGATTAAAATTCGCTTGCTTGATTTTCTAATATCCAGTCCGACTATATGAAGGAAGAAAAATAACAAAAAAGAAGTCCCAATAAACGACCATCTAACGTTGGTTGCATGTTCTAGTCATTCATTGGTATTGTTTGTTGCTGCTGTAATCGTATGTAATGTTCAAGATACTGAAATAAAGAAAGAGGACAATAACAACAAATGGAATACAAACAAAACGACAGTTTCAGGCATTAGAGGACACATATACACACACACACACACACTAGTACTTTTACAAATGCAACGGGAAAGTTAAATGAGACACATACACAAATCCTTTAATGTGTCTCTAAAGTCATACACACTAAAGGAATGAATGTAAGGATGAATGAACGTATAAGACCCAACTAAACTTGTATTGTTTGAATGGTGTAAAGACTAAATACACAAAATGATTAATTGCCATGAGCTTTGATCGGTTAGACGACGGTCCTTTGGTCTTTCTGTAGGTTGCTTGGTTAGTCATTTTTTTATTCGTTTGTTTTCGTGAGTTTGTGTGAACGGCGGGAGGTCTTTGATAAAATTGATAAAGGAAAGGAGCAAAAGTTATTTCTTTGTACTGTTAGTTTAGTGGATTATTTGAAGTCTGTGAAAAGTTAGGCTCGTACGAAGTTGTAAGCTTTTGAATAGAATGATTTTCGAAAAACATCGGACTTATTTTTTACTTTTTTCACATATGTATTGAAACTTCAGAAAAAGAATAATTATTTTTCTCCACCTAAGAATTCATAAACATGAAATAAAAGCGTATTGGGTTTGTTTGACTAGATCTTCATTTTCCAAAAATGTATACCAAAAATTTTTTGAAAGAAAGCAATGAGAAACTTATATGTGACTTATGTGAATGAGAAACGTATATGTGACTTTAAAAAACAAACACGCAAAAATTTACCAGTACAACTTAGATCTTTGTTTTTTAATCATTTATATTTTGGTATTTTAAGTTTTCGGTTAAATAAGGAAATTGACTTGAAATACGATGAAACCGTTTGTTATTCTTTCATATTTCTAACCAGTAGCTACTCTTTTTCTAATTGACAGACACACCTCCTTTTTAAAGCAATTTCATAATGAAAAAAAAAACAAAATTAAAATGACCAAAAGACAGTTGTTGAAAGCATGTTGTGCTACCAATTTATAGAAGTATAATGGAAGAATATATAGTAGTGTTAATGATATACTTTTTTTATATAAATATATGGAGGATTTCATGCTCAGTGACCCCCCTTTTATGTAATAGATGTTAAATGTTTGGCAAAAATTTTAAATTTTTACTATCAAATATACCTAACATTGGTGAAAATTTTATACGATCGGAAAACATTTTAATATTAAGTCTCCCATATGAGTTCTGTATAAAAACTGTTTGGCACTTTGTTTACCCTTTTTTAATCCTTTAATGAGTAGGGTTTGCAACATATCTCACTAGGAATATTTTTATTCTTTGGTTAATTTTATGAGCAAAAAAAAAAGTAAAATATTATAAACTGCTCAATGAAAAGCAGGACATTTAAATTGATTAAGGGAATTAAATTTTGTTTAAAAGTTTTTTTACTTATTCAGTAAGCTTTAAAAAGTGGTTGTATCTTTTAAATGATTTTGAAAAAATGATGAATTGTGAAAAACTTATATTGAAAAGTAATTAGTTAATAAAAACAGCTTTTAACTACTTATTCTTTAGAATTTTTATTTATTATTTTCGCAGGGTGATGATAACATTACCACACTCGCTTACAAATGACTTCTTAAACAAGTACTTACAAATATAGAGTTAAAATTTTGTTAAAAAAAACATACTTATTTTATTGGGTGCCAATGTTTTTAGTCTCGAAACACATTTCTGTTTCTGGCGTCATCCAATGAAATTTGCAAATTAAATGGCAATATTCAAAACAAAGTGCTTTAGTAGAAATGAAAAATAAGTAGTTCTGTAAGTGCATACCATCGCCAAGTTTTTGCTGTGTAATACTATGGAATATTTATTTTTATATTGGATCTATACTATCAGAAAATTTACAAAAATGTATATATGATTTTATACGTTAAATTTAACATTGTCTATTATCAGTATATCCTTTAACGCTATACACGTTGTCATAACATTCCCTAGCTTAAGGTTTAAAATTCTCAAATTTACTTACACATTAGCATTTTAAGTCATAATTTTAATATGATTATCTCAATGGAGGCAACTACTTTCAACAATCGCTTAGAAGTTATTATAGAATATTAGTCAATGTTTATCATGTGCAAAAATATGGCTTTATTATCTTATCGCAGAAGCTGGTTTATTAATTACTAAGTATTTCTATAACACATTATTGATAAGACGTTATTAAAGTACTTCTATGTAATTAAAACGATATGTAGTAGTTATTGAAAAGAATGTTAATAGGTAAGTGGTTACATTTATAGAACCGCATCGGGACAAAATTTAACACGAAGTCTATTTGTATATAATAAGAATAAAATGTTAAATTTATATATAGATTTAAAATTTTATTCTTATTAATTAATTTATTTATTCAATTAACTAATTTCTTAATTTATTCAGTCACTGAACGAATTAAAAAGTTAAAATGATTGAAACAATCAAAGTATTAATTGATTACTCACATTGTTTAAAGGAATACTTTACCTTTTGTTGTAAAAATTTAATGTAATGTATACGTTTAACAATTAAATTATTAAGACAAAAAAGAAAACAAATTAATTTAAAAATAAACTTAGTGCTAATAAATTAAATATTTTACTGAGAAATACATATCATCAGAAACAAGATTTAATTATTAATAATTTCATATTAAAATATGCAATATTAAGTATATTTAAATAAAATTAGTTTTGATATAAAAACATAATGACATAATAAAGATACAAGGTATTTAATAATACTTTGTAAACTCGGAAACTTTTGACATTTTTACATAAATTTCATTACTTTAATGATAAAAAAATGCCCCCAAAAATAACCTATTTGTAAGTTTTTTTTATAAAAACATATTTTATACAATATATGAATGAATTAAATTTTCTATACATATAGAAGTGACTAGTAGTACTTGTAGTTAAAAGAAAAACGAACCTTCCTACACTGAAGGAACTTTCATTTACAAGTGTATGTATCCCAGTATTACTATTAATTCAGACTATTCTTTTGTATCCTTTTGAACAAACTAAAGCAAAACAACAAAACACATCTTGATAAGTTGTTTTTTTTTCATTTCATGCCTTTTTTAATTCATATATGTATGATTTCTTATATTTATATAATAAATATATAAGAATGTATGTATATATTAATGCATATCTGAGTGTATGTTTGTTGTACATCCATAAACATGTATGATGATGTCAAGCGTGCAGAACAAATCGCTGAGAAAAATACGCAATTTAAATGCATAACACACAAAAGGACATGCCTAATGCCAATAATAGAAAAAAGTAAATCCTCATACATTTTAACATAAATCCCCATATACAACACACACAACTACTTACATACCGAGCGGAAGAAAAGTTAAGAAATTTTCATGTACCTTTTCCGTTTTTTTTTGTTTCGTTTTCTTTTTGGAGACATTTTGTAGCAGATTAAGTTCTATTCGCACATGGATGCGTTGAAATATGAGTAAAACTCACACTGCCATGTATGTATGTTTTTTTAAGAATTCTTAAAATGTCTAAGTAAGGCAGGGAGTAAAGGGGGCAGGAGGAAATGTATAGAAAGAAAATTCTTAAAAGAAAGTTGTCATATATTATGTTGTCGTATGTTATAATAATTGGAACATGCTGCAAGCATATAAAACGTTTATTATATTACTTATGAGTATAACTAAACACAGAATATATTCTTAGTAATTCGAGTAACGGAATTAAAGTCTATACATATGTATACTATGAGAAATGAGTGTAAAGGTTAGCCATAGGATTATCATTTTAATTTGTTCTAGTAATATAAATAGTAAACTTTTAATAGAGCTATGTATGAATGTTTAGATTTTATTTATAGATTTAATGAGTTGATCATATTCTAAGTTATAACATTGCTATGAAGTTCTAGAAATTCTAATAACATAGAAATTAAATAATCTAGGTTTAAGGTTTTGAGATACTTAGCTTGAACGAGTTTAACAAATTACTAATATTACAAAAATAATAATTTATAATATTTGTTTTGCATATATTTTCAGATTAAGCGGAAAACGATTTGGACTTTTAAACTAACGATTGTTCAACGTAAAATAAATTTTCGGTTTATCGTATATGTAGTCGTTTTATAACACCACAGTGATTTTTCCTTTCCTTCAAGATACTTTTCATCGGTTTCTGTCTGTCCGTTTTTAATATACATAGATACAGCTTCAGTAAATATTCTCTCACTCGGTCCTGGCCATTTAGTTTATTTTTTTTTAATATTGTCTGTAAGGGATTTTGAGTATTCCTTGGATTCTATTCAGTCTATTTTGATATTTATATATGTCGGGTTTATTGTAAAGTATCTTATATTCGTCTGGTTATTGGGTTTTTCAAACGTTGGTCTTTGGGGGGTACTGAGTTCTGTAGAAGATCAATATGGTCTAATTAGCTCATTATGACGTTTGTCTGATCTGTCTGATTGATCATGTATTTCATAATTTATCTGGACCAATACTAAACTAATACTACAAAAATTAATAACTAAGTTACTTAGGGATTACATAGTAGTTTACATAATTTCACTGTGGTGTTTCGGTGAAATGTCGTCGTTAAAATATAAAATATTCTTATTCGTTTCCGTCACATTTCGATAAATTGTGAATAATGTGAATAATTTTGAATTGGTAAGCATTGGTTTTATATCTACATTGTGGTTCAATTTAGGTTATTTAGGTATTATCTGGGGTATCTAGTATATGCCAGCCTGTACTATTGGGGTCCATTTGTCTATTCTGTTGAAGTCTGATTATGTTCTGGGATCCGTATCGTGGTCTGTCTGGTTTCTAAGTTTTTATTTGTATATATGGGATATCTACTATCGACTTCTGTTATCGTTTGTCTAATCTATTTGGTTCTATCAGATGTCTGTCTATGGTATGATAGAGCTATTGGTTTATATACATATGTTCCGTCTGAAGCTATTAGGTCGGCCTAGTATATTTCTAGACAAATGAAGTCTATTGGGTTTTATATGCGATCTGTGGTATATATGGAGTACTAAATCGGTTCTGTCTGTATTTTGATTGGGATGTTATATATTATATGTTATATTATGTATTTGTAGTCCGTCTGATTGTCTGCGTTTTGATTTGTATGTGCATTTAATTTTTCAGGGTTTGTATGTGGTTCCAACTGACGTCTGTCTTTTTCTCTAATGTATTTCTGGATAATTGAGGTCGATCTGGTTTATTGGGTTCGTGGATTAGATTGAGTGAACTTTGATTGGTCAATTTTATGTGTTTTATTGGCTGTGGATCAGGATATTGAGTAATATCTCGGCTCTGTCAGCATTTTCTATCTGAGCTTTGATTGGTCAACTTCATCTGTCTGGGAGAATACTTATCGTATTCTATATAGATTGTGCCTATTGTTTTTTGTCCGTTTGTTTTATCGTAAAGTTTGTCTGTGTTATTTGAGCTATTGGGATCTGTGTGGTCGATCTGGTCTACATGCGGTCTTTGAAATCTATCGTAGTTTATCATTTCGTCAAGTCTATATGATATGTTGTTGCTTGAAAAAATGTTGTGAGTTTATTAATATTTTATTTATTAGTTAAAACAATTTTAAATTATGCAAAAAATTATTCATAATTATTCGGCCCCGTCGGTTTCGCAAATAAATCGTAGAAATCGCTTTCGATTTCATGCCGGCTTTCAAGAAAAATTAAAGGGAAATCAATTACTGCATTCATTGAAATAATTCGATTAAAATCTGAAAAACAATAAAACGCGTTCGTGAACCGATATGAATATGATCAACATACTAAATGGTGAGTAACGCAATTATATATTTTTTAAATATTTTTTTACAGTATTCGTAATATCACATTTTACATATTACATACATACAATTTTTTAAATTTAACCCTTCAAATTTTATTATATATCTAAATGTTTCTCGAAATCAAGTATTAAAGGAAGTTATTACCCTAATAAATTATATGTGTCCTTTCCCCATCTAATTATACAAAAACACTAACTGTGTGCAGATTTAAAGGATATTTTTAATTTGTTTGTTCTTTATGTTTTTTTTTGTTAGTGTTGGTGTCTTTTATTTGCAAACAATATTTCCAATTGCATTTTAAACATATTTAACATTATGGCTTTTGTTTTCTCTGTTTAAATCTAACGTGTTTTATCAGCAATATGAAACAAAAACCATTTGTCAAAAAAGCCTACAAACTGCGTATGATAATGTTCTTTATGTGTTTGCAATGAGAGTGTTCGAATATGCAAAATAAACATACGAGGTAGAGTTAAAAAGTGTTTTTAAAAAATTAAAAAAAGTTTTGAGTAAATCTTGTGTAATTTCTTTAGAATTGGTTTAACAGTGTCTTTTAATGTCTTTCTTCATAATTGTTATGAATTTTTAAATATGTAGTTGTAAGTGTTCGTGACATACATACATATTTGTTTAAATTTGTCCATTTTATTTTAGTTTAAAAAATGACTTTTAAGTTTGTTATTATAAATTAGCATACTCTCACCCATGTTTGTGTCTTCTCTAACAAACACTTCTAAACGCCGACGTTATAAAATATTGTGATAGTACGTTTATCAGTTTTGTTTTCAAATTAGTCTTCACCATTTTTGATCGGAAAACAGATCTGGGTATTGTGAGTATTTTAAGAAAGCATTTTTTTGCCTTTTGCTTGTTTTATACTCAAGTGTAAATCTATATGGTTTTTGTAAACCCGAATTCCTCATTTACATTTATTCATCGTTCGTAATCGAATTTTTCGCGCAAGCGACAAAGTTCAAATGAATAATTACTGCACTAGTACTTATGAAATTACTAGGTAGACAAGCGTATATATAGTAAACAATCAAACCAACCATCCTCCATAAATAAGTAACATATGAATGCTAAAGTCTAGTATTTAAAATGAAAAACGAAACGAAAAAAATAATAAAAAAAACACACACACAAAACAAAAATTATACCGAATCGTATTGTATTAAAAGCTTCTATATGGTTTGGCATACAAAACGCTTGGATAAACAAGGATATATCACAATATTCTCATTTTTGTTGTTGTTGTTGTTATTGTTATATTACGAGTAGAGAGAAAAATATCCTGCTCCTAGTGAGCATCTCATATAATGGGATTATGTGCGATTAATGCATTGACATGTAACGATTTTCAATTGAATTTATTGCTTTACTGTTTTTACGTTATTTTTTTTGTTTTGTTTATTGTCTGTGTATATATTTTAATGTGGGTGTATATAATCAATAGAGAGAGTGTGAGTGAGTAAAAGCGGTATGATAATATTCATTGCTATTAAAAACAACAACAATTATTGAAACAAAAGGGTGTCAGAGTTACACATGTTTTGCATAAAAAACAATGAATAATTTTTTCCTATTTTTGTTGCCGTAATTGTTGTTGTTGCTGCTTGTTTTCCTTTCTAATATTTATCCATTGAAAATGTAATTAAGCTTAACAATAACAACAGCCATTACAAAAAAAGCCGAACACCAACAAGAAAAAAAAATCCGCTTTTGTTTTGTTTTAAACAAAATCAAAACACAAACAACATGATTAAAACAACAAAAACAGTGGCAGCGGCAACATTGATAGTAGCATCAACCAAAAGCGACAAAAAACTCCAACATTGTTAAATAGTAAACAACAGCAGGCAGAGGTAGAGGGAAAAAGGACAATAGAACCTCAGCTGTGTGATTAACACATGTAAAGCTTCTTTTTTTTAACGTTGTACGCCATCTCACCATTGTCAAACAGATATTAGCAATATGGAACAGTGGTTAAGGAGAGAAGAAAGTAGAGAACAAATATCAGTAATAAATATATTTCAAAGATAATTAATACAGAAAGCATTTACCCACGGAAAGCTTTAATGTATTTTTAAGAACCAAACTGTCAATATCTTCATTAACTGCGAAAGATGGTAGAAATCTCAGAAGTTCAATAAGTACGATTTTTCTTAAATCATGTACAAAATAATTGATTCTTATTAATACTTTTTGGTATTAAATTGATCTTAAAATTTACTTATTTTTAGAACTTTGAGTTTGATTTATGTTTGGAGGCATGCTTCAAATGAGTTAAAATCTATACTGATTTAAGGATGATCAAGGTACCAAATGTTGTTATTTTAACCCTTTTACGCACATAAACAAACGTCTAGAATTGTTATGGATATGCAACACATAGTGGTTTGTTTTGACTATTTTTGATAAAAATTATTCTGGTAAGTTTTTGGCCAAAGTTTTTAAGTATTATTTTAGAACTTATTAAGAATATTATCTAAATTTAACCCATTCCGTATTTCAATAAACAAAAGCAACATAAAGCCAAAGAGGAAACATAAATATGTATATGAAAATCATAGCATATTAACCCACTGTACATTAAATTTTTAATGCAATATTTGCATTAAAACAAAAAACAACAAATTTTCAAAGTTTTATTTATTTTGTTGTTTAAATTTAAACACCCTTTTCACCCAAACATTATTCATATACTTATTCATTCACTCATTGACTTTGGCAATTGAGCGTATGAAAATTAAGGGTTTTAGTTAAATTTGAACATTTTGTTGTTTGTTTTTTATCTTTTCGAAAAAGGGATTTACTTTCCAACTCCCTTACACTGTCTTTTGCCAGTTGAAAATTTATCAAAATAACAAAAAAGAAAAACAAAACAACAACTTTAATCAAGCCACCAATGCACGCGATACAAAGGGTGTTGTCTAAACCTGCTGCCAGTGTTTTTTTTTTTTTTTGTTTAATTCTGATTAAGTCGTAATTACATTTAAGGATATGGCACCAGTGGTGCACAACCTCATTTCTCATATTTTTGCTACTAGTACTCGCTTTTACCCCCATTCCTGCGAGCGACATCATCAACTACATTACTGCTGCTGCTGTTGTCGTGGTGGCATGTTGTTTATGTGTTTATTTTGTATCTTCTTGGTAGATCGTCGTCACATCGTTTTGTTCACCAGAAATGATGAATTTCTTTCTTTTGTATGATTCATAGACATTTCGATAGTTTAGTAGATACCGCCAGCTACGTTTATGCGTATATACGTATGATGATAGGTGGTTTTCTATCCCTCCCCCCATCCAAATGATGTAAGCGTTCTTATTCCAAGATTCGTATGATATTGCCACAATATAGTACTTGGTTGTGTTCCTGTTTCTTTTGCAGCTATTAGTGTTGATGACCAAAACATTCTCTAAATTATTTACTAGTAAGTATGTATAAGGGGTTGTGATTGTATTACTGCTGTGTTGTACTAGCTGCGAGTCTTCTGCATGCCACACCGTAGGTATGTTCTGAGCGTATGTTGACTAATATGGTTTGTATGCTACTGTGTTGTGTATACAGTGAAGTAACTGGTGTGACTGTTAAATGAGCAACATAATACACTGAAAGAAAATATTTTTTTATAGTAATTTTAATTTTAGGGATTGTAAGTTTTTAACTATTTCTTTAGATTTAATTACTTAATTTAAATATTAGATGACTTAAATTGTGTTCTTTATTTTTTAAAATCTGTCGTTATATTTTCTCTCAACTTCTTCCTTGCTCAAATATTTTGAGCAGTAGTATTAGGAAATATGATCTGAGATGTATACCACTTTTCCGAGTCCGGTCGAAAAATACTTGATATTTAACTTTCAATATGTTTTTCTATAATAATAAAGATCTTTGATGGAATTTAGTTAAATGATTTGAAAGAATTCACTAATTTATGTAGAATGACTGCACCTTAACTTCTAACACTCCGCATTCACTAAGATGACTTACTTAGAAAAATAATATATAACTTATAAAATTTTTCTCCCTGTGTAATTGTGCTCATTACTTTAATATCAAGGGTTGTGCAACTGTGTTGTTATTTTTCCTTAGTTAAGTTTAAGTTTAATTTTCTTTTTTTATTTCTAATATTACTTAAGATCATGTGTACCCCTATGGATTTAGAAGACATTATGTGGCGGGGCGTCAATTCACAATAGCACCCATATAAAAAGAATAGTGTTAGTGTTTTTAAGCTATGCCAGCAACGAACTAAGGCAAAGGATATTCGAAGGAAAGTTTTGTTAATCAACATAATGTACCCTCGTATCAACTCCACTTAGTCGTTTCAAACGTACGTAAGCAAAAATTGAAAGTGTGTGTGTATGTTATAACTCATATCATCAGGGAATCCAGATATGGACAGACATTTCGTACTACATAATAATCTTCGACGTTGATTTCTAAATGTTTGCATTCTTACATACATAAATACATATAACTACTAGTTTGTGTATGTTTGTAGGCCATGGCACAGTGACTACATGTCACAGGATTTATGGCAATCATTAATCTTATTTTGCTAAGCTATAAACGCAATATTACTTTGACTGCTCACTGTTATTTGCCACCACCACCAACAACAATTGACTGCCAGCAGTCCTTCCTATGATTTTGCTTGATTTGATTCCCGTTTTTTTTTTTTTGCTAAATGAATCTCAGGTTGATTTTGTGTGATTTTATTAAAATTTCTTTTGTTTTTTCTTTAACAAATTTCCCTCTTTCTCTGTGTGTCTGTGTACTGTTTAGGGATTTTATTAATTTATTAAGACCTGTGTGTACAAGCCACGTATTTAGATGATACAATATTACGTTAACAACTACTCGTACGAATTTTGGCAATCTTTTTCTATTAACATTTAATTTTTTTTTGCTCCATAACAATATGTTTAATATCTATATGTATGTAGTGTAAGTAGGGTGGTCCAGTCTACAACTGTAATGTTATGTTAATAGCGCCATTTTAATTCTGGGTTCTTTTCTTTCTTACTTTTATTTGGTGTTTTGTCAAGAAATTAATTTGATTGCTTTTGACATTAGTCAGTGATTTTCCTGCTTGAATAAGAGATTTGAAAATAAATTAATGAATTTATTTTTGGTATTCCGTAGTTTTTGTTTCTCCTGCCTTGAAATGTAATTGTTTTTGTTCATTTATTGTAAGAGATTTGATTTAATGAAAATCTATGTAGATGTAACAGAAACTGCAATATTTATGCAATCTTTTCTGGGGGAGGAATATGAAAACAAAAAATTGAAAAAAAAAGAACGTAAGAAAAGACAAAAGTCATTAATCATTTGAAAGATACAGTAAAAGAAAATTAAATTGAATATTTCTGTGACTTTTTTTGTTGTTGCGTATGTTTGTAGAATGTTTTAATTAAAGATTAGCAATAGAAAAAAGAAACATTTTATTCAAGAAAATGGTCGCTTGTTTTCGTATTATTTTTTAAGGGTTTTTTACGATTTTTTCTTAAAGAATAATGATATTTTTTTATTAAAATTTATGTTTAATATATAATAATAAGTTGGTTCCACATTTTACAGTACAAAATACCTCTAGTGATATATATATTACATTTTTAAACTTTATACAATTTTTGGATATTTCAAATTAGCCACATCCATTCCAAATAAAGCACAAAAATATACATCGAAAAAGTATATTACTTTTTCCCCAACGTTAAAAAGTTTCCGCGGCAAATGCCTTGAAGTTTTAAATATTTACACTTAAAAAAATTGAAAGTTTTTAAAACAAAACTAGAAATTTTCTATATAAACACGTGTCATTGTTTGACCACGATATCTATACGGAGATAAGTCAAAGATAGGGGCTTATACAAAATTTATAAAAATTAGTTTGAGAATAATTTTTGAAAATCATGTTTTCGTTATTAGAACACTACTGGCTATTACGTAGTTATAGGGCCAATTTTTGGCTATAAAACTAATTTACGTACATATTTACTTTTTTCTTATTTCATAATTTATTTAGAGATATCTACGTTGCAATTTAAACATTTTTTTTTAAATTTGAAGTAAAATTTTTGAAAAGATTGAAAATAAATTTTCTGTATGTACGAAGACTTGTCAGCGAAAAGTCCCAAAAAGACTTGACAAAACTCAACAAAATACTTTTCAAAAACAAATAAAATACAAAATACTTATCGTCTATATTACTTAGAAGTAATCTATTAATGACTTTATTTTAATCTAATATAGAAGTACTATATATTTGAAAAAGTAAAATGAAATTCTATCAGTATAACAAAACAGAGAATAAATGTGGTATGATGTATATTTTTTGTGTTTTTACGATTGATGCCGTATGATGATATTTTTTGAGTTTACACGATTGGTATAAAACAATAACAAAGTAAGATGGAAACAGCTGTTTCGCTTTTTTGTATGTGTTTACATAAAAATACATCCCTGATCTAATGCGACCTGCTTGTTTTTTGGATTATTTCAAGAAATAAAGAAAGCCATACGACTGTAAAATTTCCCATCCGTATTCTCTCATATTGCGTTTAGAAGATCCCATCCGTACTCTTCTACACAAAATTTTGGCAGATCATATTACTTGTGTGACCACTACTTAAGCCAAATATTTGATTAACAAACCGAAGTCCTTGCTTTGTCTTTTAACTTGTACTTTATAATATTAAAAAAAACAACTTACTAAATAACTTCTTTGTAAGTGAAATCTCAAATTTATCTCCTTATTTGGAAATAAGCATTGAAATATTTGCCTTCGATGTCTTCACCTTGCAAAACATTCATGACACCCAAACTAACTTCACTCAATTAAAATTATAACATAACATTTCTAAACCAATTACGAAAATTTCAATTGAATTGCAATTAAGTAAACTGATTCCTAATAACATACGATTATTATTATTATTCTTAACCCCTATAATAACACAATTATAATTTTTGAATTCCAAAAAAAGCGCAACATAACGAAAACATATTTAACCTTTAAGAAAACAATTTACTATTCACCCACTTTCTTTTAAATAATTTATTTAACGTAAGAGTGTAACGAAATAACTGCACTCAAAACGATTTGAAAAGTTTATGTCAAAAGTTAATTGGGTGCACTTCAATGACTGTCATAATATTTTCGAACCTTTAACAATTGACCTCAACAGTTGTGTTGCAGCAACTAGGAAACAAACTTAAATTGAAAATAATAATAACAAAAAAAATGAAAACAAAATAATAGCAGGTTAACATGAACATGAAAAAAAAAACTGAAGCAATTCACTGCAGGTATTCACGAAATTTAACCAATATTCACTACGAAATTCACATACACTCTAGAGGGGTTTTCCGATTTCGTCTAAGGACGCACAGGAAGGCTGCTCAATTGCACGCCCTAAAAACACTTTTAAACTAAAGAATATAAATAAATAAAAACAAAAATATAAAATCACAATATGTATGCGAAATAATAATTGCGCAACTAAAGTTTACTCACGCGTTTTAGTGTGTGGCACAAAACAACACACGCGACACTAATTGTAAATTGGCAATATAACGGAAGTTATACCACACACATACTAACATAAATTCACTTGAATCCTAAAAGAGACGACCCCCTACAGGTTTATACCTTTGACTTTTTTTGCAAACCACCCCATATGATGCAAACATTATAAAGGTTCCGCTTTGTGTGAGTTTGATTTCTTGTGACTAGGTTTTTACGTTTTAGTTTTAAATTAATATGATTTTCTTGATGATTTCTAGTTGCTATTGCAGTTGTGTAATACACATTCTAATGCCACTACATTTGCCAAACAAACCTAGAAGTGGAAAACGAGGGACACTCATTATGTGCACAAAATTAGCTAAGTATTTTTATCAAGTTTTGTACCGGTAAAAAATATTGTTGTATTAATTAAACATTTAATAATAGACTTCAAAATAAAACAACTTATTAATAAAATTAATTAAACAGTTTGGTTAAAAATGTATCTATTATTTTATCCAATTCGGAGTAGTTCTAATCGGTAGTACAATCTATTTTAAAATTATCAAAATTAATAATTTAGCTTTTTAAATGTGACCCTCGTCAGCATTTCTAATCACGAACTTTACTTAAAATATTTTCCTAATACAAGTATTACATATATAAATATATCTGTATTGTGTTGCTTTAAACCTGCCTAAAGGTGCAGCTGTCAAAATTCACATGTCACTGTGATATGACGTTAAAATGAAAAAAAAAAGATTTTTATAGAAATAAAGTTAGTTACATTTGTTGAAATTATGAAAACATGAGAATACTTACGTTAATTGTAGCTTAATAAGTTGTATATTGCAAAGTCTCGTTACATTTGAATGCCTGCTTTGATTGTTTGTAATTGTTGTAGAAATTTATAAATATTTTTTTCTTAACAGCAATTAGAAAAGTAGTTTTTAAAATCATAATTCAATAAATACCCGGTAAAAACTTTCATTGCCAGATAAGCAGTTAAAGTTCTTAAATTTACCTATACAATAGAATTTTAAGTCATTATGTTGACATAGTAATGTCATTGGAGGCAAGTACTTACAAAAATCGCTTACAAGTAATTAGAAAAGTCAATCAATGTAAATCGTTCGATTCACAAAATAGTTTTACTTTCATATTAAATCCTTTTACGGATTATAAATCCCACAAATCCGTTTACAATTTATAAACGTAAAAAATGCTAAATTATTCGTTTAATTGTATTTTATTATTATATATTTTCATTTGTGATTTAATACAGAAGTCCTTGGCTACATGTCCGATTAAATGTATGTGAAAAATTATTATGTATAAGCCGGACTTTTGTAAAAAAAATGTTTGATGTGACCGCCTCATAATACACACAAACACAACTCATGGCAACAAAAAAGGAAATAAAATGAAAAAGCAAAAAAAAAAAGATTAAATAAATTTTAAGTCGCCAACATTACAAGTTTAATCTGAACAATTCAAACGGCAACAGCAGCAGCAAAAAACAACAACAACAAAAACATTGCTCCGGTAGCAAAATCAGCAACAACTTTAACTGGAACAGTTCATGTATTAACAGTAACATTATTCTCATTCTTAAAACTACTTGTTCTTTGGAAGATGAAAACTCAAGAACAAAAAATAGCGATTTAAAAAAAATTCACTCCATAAGTTTAAAATGCCTTTTTTTCGGAAAACCAGAACAACTTAACAAAAAAAGCTAAAACTCATCAACAACATAATCCGGTCCTTTTTTGCTCCTCCAACATATGCTGCTGATGTATGAGTATTTAAGCTGTAGTATGCCTTGGATTTTTTTCCCAATGTTTCATCTTCTACTGGCCTGATCATCAGTCTTGTTCGATCAATTGCTTATGAGTGGTGTACCAGTAGTAGGATTTAGTGGGTTCTGTTCTTTCGTTATTCTTGTTTTTTTCATTTCTCAGCATATGTAGATACATAAATTTTGCGAGTTTCAGTTTTTGTTTTAGCGTAAACTTTTATTTTAGTAGATTTCTACAATTATTTCATGTCTGCTTAACAACTTTGTATTTTATGAATGCAAGTTCTATTTTTTTGTAGTATAAAACTCTTTATGATCATCTCGCAACCATCAGTATTATCGTTAATGCAAACAATCATTTGGTTTGTCGTCATTATCGTTTTCGTCGTCATCGTCGGGATTATGTTTTATTTATGTTTCGGTTAGAATTTAACTTCAATAAATGTCCAGCAAATATGTGGAGCATGTGTTTTGCTGTTGCAATTTTTGTCGTAAATTTCTCATACACATTCTATGTGAAATGATCGTTGAACGTTCGTTTATACTACAGCAGAGATGCCAATTGGAATTTATTTATATAAATTGTAGAATTCAAAATTTTAAAATAAATCCCATTTTCCGATTCAGAATCTTTGAAATATCTCAATGCTGAGAAATAGGTATATACATATATATTTAAAACGGGGTGAATGTTATAAATAGCACAGCAATAAGCATTTTGTGCTCTTTTAATTTTAATTGATTCAATTAATATATTAGTTAATGTTTAAATTTGTTTTAATTCTTATATTAATATTATTTATTAATTAAACATTAAAAATGTTTACCCCAAAATACAGTATAAAAGTATATTTAGAACAAGATTGTTAATGTGTTAATATGGAAAATACCGGAAACTTTTAGATTTTGGAATACCCATTTGGCATCTCTTATCTCAGCCACCGCTACTGTTTTATGTTCTTTTTATTTAAGTTTTGTCGTGGTCAGTGTAAAAGATCAAACGAAATCATTGCATTTGTTGATTTGCCAAATATTTTTTTGGAGAAGTTTTTAGACTTCTTTAATTTTGTTAAATTTTAAGTAGGTATTTCCGTTGATAAACTCTGAAAGGTTTGTTACAAAAACTAAAACCAATAAGAGTATTTTTAAATAAGATTGTTAAGTTAAAGGATTAATGTGTGATTTACTTTTGGGACAAAACGTTAATTTCATTATGACAACTACACCTGTCAGTTGTTAATAAGGTATTTTTAGGGATTTAATTATACTACAAATTTTTGAATTATTGGAGGCTCATTTTTTATATTTTTAAAATTATAATTACGGCATTTCTTCTGTTACTAAAAATATACTAACAGTTTTATTAACTCCCTAAGGAATACAAACCTTTTGCTTAGAAACCAAATTTCAATTTTACCCTTTTAAGAAAAGTTTTAAATTCCTAAAGTTACGGGAATACTTGTAAATGGTGTGAGTTTTGTAAATTGTTTTAAAGTGTTAAATTTCACTGTGCATTTTGAATTATGCATATTTAATTTCTTATGTCTTCCTCCCCTTTGTTATGTTAGTCCTTTTGGTGATTCTTGGTGATTTTATTATTTAAGTAAATTATTTTTTAATATGTTTATGATGCTTTGGTGGACTTTATGTCTCTTACTCATAATTTATTTATTCATTCATTTAGTCATTTATATTTTCGTTAAAATACTCTGGCATTGTGTGTATAATTATGTAATTTTCATATGGATGTGATTTAATTACTGTAATGGGATTTACTTGCAACAACCATAGAGTAGACTGACACAGAGCGTTGTTAAAACAAGTGTAGCAGAATACTAGTAATGATTGTTGCAAGGCAACACTCTCTATTCTACACATACTCGTAATGTGTCATAAAACATTTAATATGATGGATGTATTAAGTGTTGGAAATAAGACAATCACGAAAAGGGAAAATATTCTTAGTACTAAAGTGCTGAATTTTTATAATAATCGTAAAAAAATATTATATTTGATTGTAGGTTGGTATATTAAATACATTTTTTTTGGGGACGGAAGCATTAGATATTATTAAAGTTCTGTTGGAATATCATATTCCAAAAATCTGGTGGAAAGTTTAGTTTAATTTCTAGTTCAGTTCTATTTCAGTTCTAGTTCAGTTCTAGTTCAGTTCTAGTTCAGTTCTAGTTCAGTTCTAGTTCAGTTCTAGTTCAGTTCTAGTTCAGTTCTAGTTCAGTTCTAGTTCAGTTCTAGTTCAGTTCTAGTTCAGTTCTAGTTCAGTTCTAGTTCAGTTCTAGTTCAGTTCTAGTTCAGTTCTAGTTCAGTTCTAGTTCAGTTCTAGTTCAGTTCTAGTTCAGTTCTAGTTCAGTTCTAGTTCAGTTCTAGTTCAGTTCTAGTTCAGTTCTAGTTCAGTTCTAGTTCAGTTCTAGTTCAGTAGCAGTTTAATTAGAGTTCCGATCTAATTTATCTTCAGTATAGCCCTACTATATATTAAATTATTTAAAATTTATATTTTAAGTTAATAATCTTTTGTGTAATTTTATGAAATGTACATATAATATATTTTGTTGTTTTATTCACATATCTCTGCGGTCAGATATTTGTATTATTATAAATAAATATAATCTATTAAACCACTACTTCAAAAATGTCAAACAATTCGTACAATTACTATCACCCACCATATTTAGTAAATGGCCAAGATGGCGCTGTCTGTGTTTCGGTCGTCTATTATTTGAAAACACAATTAATTATAAAACTATTTTAATAATTTCCTTAAATATCTTCACTATTTGAAATGACACTAAACAATGTTTATCATTAATAGCCATAAATGGGCTAAAAAACAACAATACAATACAAGATTGACAACAATTATAGCCAGACATATGAAGACATTTAACACTCAATCGTGACATTACCTTAATTTGACAAAAAAATGAGAAAAAGAAAAAATAAAAAAGCGTAATACGTTTCAAAAAGTAAAATTGAAAAGAAACTCTTTCGAATCAAAGTCAATCAAAATGTAAAATATGGCGCCAGAAATAAAACAACTAATCGAAAAAGCAATTAGACAACAAGGCACGTACTACGACTCACTACTTACTATAATAATGCCACCAGGCAAAGAAGCCAAAATTGGTAAAAATTACAAAAAGAAAATATATATGTGAAATATAATCAACGACAGTCAATGTATTTTGCTAAGGAAAAAAGCTACTAAATAGACAGTATTTTTTAAATTAAAAAAATAACAAACATAAATACCAGGATAATTGGAAACTACTTGCCGCACAATATGACAACATCATAATTGCCTCTCTTTGTGGCATGTGTGTAACTTCATCTCTCAGTAGTTTTTGTATTCATAAAACATATCAAGAAAATTTGGAATGAATTACAAATTATAAACTATTGACAGAGTTTAATTTACTCCATATCAAAACATGTATCTCAATCTATAAATGCAGACATGTACTCGGATAAAAATATACATGTAATTGTGTGAACATCGTTACTTACTTAAATAGTTATAACATACAATATATATCAATACAGAACATATATTCATGAAATATTTCCCAGTTAGCAGATTTTTTTATTATTTGATGTCTTATCCTTAAACTAAGTATTTTTTGTTTCGCTTTCTTTTGTGCAGGCCACAAATTGATTAAAAAAATGTGATCACAAGTGATTGTCAGAAGAGTCGCGAATTCATTCACATAAAAAATAATAAAATATACTGTTTTCAATATCATAAAATACTAACTGGGATATACAATTTGTATTGCATTTGCATGTATGGAAGTAGTATGAGAAACTAAACTAACCAACGTTGAAGGAGAATTGGCAAAATATGCAATGCTAAGCAAATTTCTATGTATGTAGAGTACCTATTATCTATTAATGCTTATTAGGTGAAAGAAAAAGTCATTTCCTATCAATAACATTATCAATAGATTCCTAATGTAAATTTAAACCTTAAGAACAATAAATCACTTTTATTTCCGGCCAAAAAAAACTTTTGGGTAAAATTATAAAAGTCAATTTTCTGGCTAAACGAGAGGCTTTAGGACAAAAATAATAAAAATCTGCGATCACCTTTATTCTCTGACTAAAAGAGAGGCCCTAGGACAAAAACAATGAAAATCTGTGATCACTTTTATTTGCCACCAAAAGTAGATTTTTCACTGAAAACATGAAAGTCCATTTCCAGGCTTAACGAGAGGCTCTAGGAAAGAACAAATGAAAATATTTTTATTTCCTACCAAAAATGGATTTTTCAGTGAAAGCATAAAAGTCCATTTTCTGGCTAAACGAGAGTCCCTAGGACAAAAATAACGAAAATCTGTGATCACTTTTATTTCCCACAATAATTCGATTTTTTTAGTGAAATCATAAAAGTCTATTTTCTGATTTAACGAGAGTCCTTAGGACAAAAATAACGAAAATCTGTGATCACTTATATTTCCCACAAAAATTAGATTTTTTCAGTGAAAACATAAAAGCCCATTTTCTGGCTAAACGAGAGGCCCTAGGACAAAAATAACGAAAATCTGTGATCACTTTTATTTCCCACCGAAATTCGATTTTTTTAGTGAAATCATAAAAGTCTATTTTCTGATTTAACGAGAGGCCTTAGGACAAAAATAACGAAAATCTGTGATCACTAATCTTTCCCTCCAAAATTCGATTTTCTATTGAAACATAAAAGTCCATTTTCTGGCTAAACAAGAGGCCCTAGGACAAAAATAACGAAAATCTGTGATCACTTTTATTTCCCTCCAAAATTCGATTTTTTAGGGAAAACATAAATGTTTCCCTCCAAAATTCGATTTTTTAGTGAAAACATAAAAGTCCATTTTCTGGCTAAACGATAGGCCCTAGGACAAAAATAACGAAAATCTGTGATCACTTTTATTTCCATCCAAAATTCAATTTTTTAATGAAAACATAAGAGTCCATTTTCTGGCTAAACGAGAGGCCCTAGGACAAAAATAACGAAAATTTGTGATCACTTATATTTCCCTCCAAAATTCGATTGTTTAGTGAAAACATAAAGGTCCATTTTCTGGCTAAACGGGAGGCCCTAGGAGAAAAAGAAAATCTGTGATCACTTATATTTCCCTCCAAAATTCGATTTTTTAGTGAAAACATAAAAGCCCATTTTCTGGCTAAACAAGAGGCCCTAGTGCAAAACGAATGAAAATCTGTGATCACTTTTATTTCCCTCCAAAATTGGGGTTTTAGTGAAAACATAAAAGTCCATTTTCCGGCTAAACGAGAGGCTCTAGGACAAAAATAACGAAAATCTGTGATCACTTATATTTCATTCCAAAACTTGATTTTTTTGTGAAAATATAAAAGTCAATTTTCTGGCTAAACGAGAGACCCTAGGGCAAAACGAATGAAAATCTGTGATCACTTTTATTTCCCTCCAAAAATCTATTTTACAGTGAAAATATAAAAGTCTATTTTTTGGCTAAACGAGAGGCCCTAGGGCAAAACGAAAGCAAATCTGTGATCACTTTTATTTCTCTCCAAAAATCTATCTTACAGTGAAAATATAAAAGTCCATTTTCTGGCTAAACGAGAGGCCATAGGGCAAAGCGAATGAAAATCTCTGATCACTTTTATTTTCCTCCAAAATTTGATTTTTTAGTGAAAACAAAAAGGTCCATTTTCTGGCTTAACGAGAGACCCTAGGGCAAAAATAACGAAAATCTGTAATCACTTTTATTTTCCTTCAAAAATCGAATTTTTAGTGAAAATATAAAAGTCCATTTTCTGGGTAAACGAGAGGCCATTGGACAAAAATAACGAAAATCTGTAATCACTATTATTTCCCTCCAAAATTCGATTTTTTCAGTGAAAACATATAAGCCCATTTCCTGGCTAAACGAGAGGCTCTAGGGTAAAAGTAACGAAAATCTGTGACCACTCTTTTTTCCACAAAATTTCGATTTTTTAGTAAAAACATAAAAGTCCATTTTATGGCTAAACAAGAGGCCCTAAGAAAAAAAGAATGAAAATCTGTGATCACTTTTATTTCCCACCGAAATTCGATTTTTTTAGTGAAATCATAGAAGTCTATTTTCTGATTTAACGAGAGGCCTTAGGACAAAAATAACGAAAATCTGTGATCACTTATATTTCCCACAAAAATTAGATTTTTTCGGTGAAAACATAAAAGCCCATTTTCTGGCTAAACGAGAGGCCCTAGGGCAAAACGAATGAAAATCTGTGATCACTTTTACTTTCCTCCAAAAATCGATTTTTTAGCGAAAACATAAAAGTCTATTTTCTGGCTAAACGAGAGGCCCTAGGGCGAAACGAATGAAAATCTGTGATCACTTTTACTTTCCTCCAAAAATCGATTTTTTAGCGAAAACATAAAAGTCTATTTTCTGGCTAAACGAGAGGCCCTAGAGTAAAAGGAATGAAAATCTGCGATCACTTTTATTTCCCTCCAAATTCGATTTTTTTGTGAAAACATAAAAGTCCATTTTCTGGCTAAACGAGAGGCCCTGGGACAAAAATAACGAAAACCTGTGATCACTTATATTTCCCTCCAAAATTCGATTTTTTTTGAAAACATGAAAGTCCAATTTCTGGCTAAACGGAAGGCCCTAGGACAAAAGTAACGAAAATCTGTGATCACTTATATTTCCCTCCAAAATTCGATTTTTTAGTGAAAACATAAAGGTCAATTTTCTGGCTAAACGAGAGGCCCTAGGGCAAAACGAATGAATATCTGTGATCACTTTTACTTCCCCAATTTCTGGCTAAACGGGAGGCCCTAGACAAAAATAACGAAAATCTGTGATCACTATTATTTCCCTCCAAAAATCGATTTTTTAGTGAAACGAGTGGTCCTAGGGCAAAGCGAATCAAAATCTGTGATCAGTTTTATTTCCCACCAAAATTTTATTTTTAGTGAAAATATAAAGGTCTATTTTCTGGCTAAACGAGAGGCCCTAGGAGAAAACTAATGAAAATCTGTGATCACTTATATTTCCCTCCAAAAATCGATTTTTTAGTGAAAACATAAAGGTCCATTTTCTGGCTAATCGAGAGGTCCTAGGACAAAACGAATGAAAATCTGTGATCACTTTTACTTCCCACCGATATTCGATTTTTAGTGAAAATATAAAAGTCTATTTTCTGGCTAAAAGAGAGGCCCTAGGGCAAAACGAATGAAAATCTGTGATCTTTCCCTTCTCTGCGAATATTTCCCTCCAAAAATCGATTTTTTGTGAAAACATAAAAGTCCATTTTCTGGCTAAACGAGAGGCCCTAGGACAAAAATAACGAAAATCTGTGATCACTTATATTTCGCTACAAAATTCGATTTTTTAGTGAAAACATAAAGGTCCATTTTCTGGCTAAACGAGAGGCCCTAGGGCAAAACGAATAAAAATCTGTGATCACTTTTATTTCCCACCGATATTCGATTTTTTAGTGAAAATATAAAAGTCCATTTTCTGCCTAAACGGGAAGCCCTAGGACAAAAATAACGAAAATCTGTGATCGCTATACATAAAAGTCCATTTCCTTGTTAAACGAGAGGCCCTAGGGCAAAACGAATGAAAATCTGTGATCACTTTTATTTCCCTCCAAAATTCGATTTTTTAGTGAAAACATAAAGGTCCATTTTCTGGCTAATCGAGAGGTCCTAGGACAAAACGAATGAAAATCTGTGATCACTTTTACTTCCCACCGATATTCGATTTTTAGTGAAAATATAAAAGTCTATTTTCTGGCTAAAAGAGAGGCCCTAGGGCAAAACGAATGAAAATCTGTGATCTTTCCCTTCTCTGCGAATATTTCCCTCCAAAAATCGATTTTTTGTGAAAACATAAAAGTCCATTTTCTGGCTAAACGAGAGGCCCTAGGACAAAAATAACGAAAATCTGTGATCACTTATATTTCGCTCCAAAATTCGATTTTTTAGTGAAAACATAAAGGTCCATTTTCTGGCTAAACGAGAGGCCCTAGGGCAAAACGAATGAAAATCTGTGATCACTTTTACTTCCCACCGATATTCAATTTTTAGTGAAAATATAAAAGTCTATTTTCTGGCTAAACGAGAGGCCCTAGGGCAAAACGAATAAAAA